>NC_069502.1:360304996-360309996 GCF_027579735.1 Bombina bombina
AAAGTTTTTATTAAAAACATAAAAATTGCTTAGCAACGCGTTTCTCAGCTAACATGCCGTTTCATCAGGCTACATAATTCTAAAAGCTACCTTGCTGACTTAAAAGGACTAACAGGACCAATCAAAAACCATGAAAATTCACACACCTCCCTTGCTCAGGTGTACTATCAGATTGTAGGGTGTCGCCCTGAGATACATAGCACTATTCTTACTAAATCGTAAATACAATTTATACAAACTTCCAAAAATCTTTCTTTAGATACAAAGGACAAAAATTACACAAATCAATAACAAGATATGATCTCAATGGTTGGAACAATAATATTTTGATATTCCGATTATACAAACGATATGATAATAAGATATATATAAATACAAATAATGGATAAACATTGATAAATTCATGATAAATATATGAATGGTATAATTGACATAATATATGTAAATATAAATGAAACCATAAAATTAATCATACTAATAACTATAGTGGCCGGATTTGAACTCACAACCCGGTGGCTAAGAAACTGTCGACCTAGCCACTAGGCCACAAATGGGCCTCTAATGCAGGTGTGCAAAATGTACTAGATTAATCTTAAAAATACTGTGACTAGTGCAGATAATGCAGTGTTCAAAATAAGCGTGTGTGTGTGTGTGAAAAGAAATGTTAATGGAATATGTTATACCTAACAGCTAGTGCGTGCTAGAGAGGTGTATTTACCTTTATAGTGATGTATATATATATTAGATTAGCAAACCAATATGTGGTAGAATCATAGCAGTAATGTATATTGTGTTGGTTGACAAACTAATGTGATGGCTGAATGTAAAATATAAAAATTAACTAAGAGCCAATATAATAAGAATTACAAGTGATTATTGGAGTTAAAGGTATAGAGTGCTGATGTATTACAAAAATTACTAAAATATATAAGTGAATATTGAAAATAATCAGTGTATTAAGTGTAACATATGTGACGTGCTGATGTGTTCCAGATATAGCGGTATTATACAGCTGTATCATTAATTTAATAAATAAAATGTGATATATGTAGAAATGGGTAAATTTTACTATTAATACAAATAACAATGGTGGCTGGATTTGAACTCTCGACCTAGTGATTATAAAACTGTCGACCTAACCACTAAGCCACAACTGGGCATATAATGCATGTATGTAAAAAGTACTCGAATGGTCTTAAAGATACTAAGGCCAATACTAAAATCCAATGTTCAAGCTGGGTTCATATATAAAGTATAATATTAATAATCGTAATAAATAATGTAACTTAACAACTAGTATGTGATGGGGTTATGTATTGACCATTATAATAATGTGTATAGATGTTTAATTAACGAACCAATAATATACTGGTATATGTTTTGTTGATAAATTTAAATGGATTTTGACAATTTCATAAGGAATGCCATGATCATTCAATTACTAATTTGAAACTATACTAATACATATAGAAATGAATAATTATTAAAAAAATAAATAATTATTAAAAAATGGTAGGCAGAGAGAGAGATATGTATAGACTTTATGCAACCCAAAAAATTCAATCTGAAAAATATAATCTAAAAGACTGCCAAATCCCCATTAAGATTAAGTCTTGATGGATGTAAGGTTTTTAGTTTGTGAATCCAATAAGTCTCTCTCTGCCTAAGCCTCAAAAATCTATTATATGTGTGAGATGGTAAAATTTCTTCTATTGGTATTATAGTGTAACAATTAGGGTTCAAAACGTGGTTTAGAAAGGAGCGCCAAATCTTGGCGAGGTCTGGTGCGGTATAGGTGTGAAAATATGGTATTCTGTCTGAGAAATTGTATAGCGCTATAGCTCAGCTACAATTATGGTAGTTGTGCTGTATAGATGTGTAGGTTTTGATATCTAGATATAAGATCTAAGAGTGGCACAGTTGATACATAAAAGCATTTAATACATATTAAACATATAAAACAAGGGTGTCGTTTAAAATATATTTTAACAGAACGGCAAGAAATAATGTGTAAAAACACATAAACACATAAATATCTATAAAAACACGCGTGTTTTGCTTTTTAGCTGTATGTATATTGTCTCATAAAATTCGTCTCATATATAGTTGTGTTGGCATAAATCTGAAAATAATAAACAATAAAAAATAATAAAAAACAATGAAAAGTAAATAATGTCCAATAATCCCTTCTCAAAGTTAAGAGATATATAAAAAAAGGTTAAGTAGTGTCCAAAAATCCCTTCTCAAAGTTAAGAGATATAAATAGATTTTCACATGTGTATCCAAAAAATAAACTGTCCAAATTTAAGTGTTGTCCAAAAACGTGGTATAAATGAATAGTGCAAATCCAGCAGATTCAAAAGTTCTATTAAAAAAGCTTTGCAAAAAACATTTCAAAGAGACATTTAAAAAACATCAAAATGAAGGTAGAAAAAAAGGTCTATCAAAATATGGTGACAAAGAATAATCCGTGAAGTCAATCCAAAATAGTGATAAAAATAAGTCCAAAAAAGATGTAAAATATCCAAAAGATAAAAAACAAAAAATAAATGATTAGTATGTGCACAAACTAGTGAGAGTGATCCCAAAAAGGGGGCTTATGTGGAGGGGTTATGTTTCCATGTAGAAAAATTATTTGCTGTATAAAAAGAAAAAAGAAAAAATAAAAATAAGCAAAAATACAAAAATATAAATAAAAATAATCCTAGGGAATCTTCAAACCCTGAAAATAAAAGATAATAACAATAGTGTAATACTGTATTATAATTCAACAATCAAGGAATAAATAGCTCACCGTAGCTCTGTCAACGCGTTTCGGCCCTCAAGAGAGGCCTTTATCAAGACTATAGTATGGTGTGGGTGAGCTGAAGACTTTATACCTTTCTCTAACCAATCAAATTGCATTGAAATTGCGCCAAATTTTTGTGCCAAAAATGTGGTACCGGAAGTGTTGAGCCGGAAGTGCTCATCTGTATAAAAAAAAAAAAAAAAAAAAAAAAAGTTCACATTTGTCTCTGTATCATTTAGATAAGGCTTTTATTTAGAGTTTGTCTATGTCTATGTTTATTAAACATTGTCTATGTTGTTCCTAATGTGTTTATTCGTGTTATGTGCCTTAGTAGTTAGCTGTGGGGTCAAATGTTATGGTTTGCCGGTGTTTTTTTTTTTAACCGGAAATGGCCGCTGAGATGTAAACATCCGGTTAAGCTATATCGGATGTTATGGGTGAGGCGGAAGTGGTATTTACTCTGTACCAATCAGATCCGGAGGGGCAGAAAGCAGTTATCCCACATGTGTGGGATAACTGCTTTCTGCCCCTCCGGATCTGATTGGTACAGAGTAAATACCACTTCCGCCTCACCCATAACATCCGATATAGCTTAACCGGATGTTTACATCTCAGCGGCCATTTCCGGTTAAAAAAAAAAAAAAAACACCGGCAAACCATAACATTTGACCCCACAGCTAACTACTAAGGCACATAACACGAATAAACACATTAGGAACAACATAGACAATGTTTAATAAACATAGACATAGACAAACTCTAAATAAAAGCCTTATCTAAATGATACAGAGACAAATGTGAACTTTTTTTTTTTTTTATACAGATGAGCACTTCCGGCTCAACACTTCCGGTACCACATTTTTGGCGCGAAATTTTGGCGCAAAAATTTGGCGCAAAAATTTGGCGCAATTTCAATGCAATTTGATTGGTTAGAGAAAGGTATAAAGTCTTCAGCTCACCCACACCATACTATAGTCTTGATAAAGGCCTCTCTTGAGGGCCGAAACGCGTTGACAGAGCTATGGTGAGCTATTTATTCCTTGATTGTTGAATTATAATACAGTATTACACTATTGTTATTATCTTTTATTTTCAGGGTTTGAAGATTCCCTAGGATTATTTTTATTTATATTTTTGTATTTTTGCTTATTTTTATTTTTTCTTTTTTCTTTTTATACAGCAAATAATTTTTCTACATGGAAACATAACCCCTCCACATAAGCCCCCTTTTTGGGATCACTCTCACTAGTTTGTGCACATACTAATCATTTATTTTTTGTTTTTTATCTTTTGGATATTTTACATCTTTTTTGGACTTATTTTTATCACTATTTTGGATTGACTTCACGGATTATTCTTTGTCACCATATTTTGATAGACCTTTTTTTCTACCTTCATTTTGATGTTTTTTAAATGTCTCTTTGAAATGTTTTTTGCAAAGCTTTTTTAATAGAACTTTTGAATCTGCTGGATTTGCACTATTCATTTATACCACGTTTTTGGACAACACTTAAATTTGGACAGTTTATTTTTTGGATACACATGTGAAAATCTATTTATATCTCTTAACTTTGAGAAGGGATTTTTGGACACTACTTAACCTTTTTTTATATATCTCTTAACTTTGAGAAGGGATTATTGGACATTATTTACTTTTCATTGTTTTTTATTATTTTTTATTGTTTATTATTTTCAGATTTATGCCAACACAACTATATATGAGACGAATTTTATGAGACAATATACATACAGCTAAAAAGCAAAACACGCGTGTTTTTATAGATATTTATGTGTTTATGTGTTTTTACACATTATTTCTTGCCGTTCTGTTAAAATATATTTTAAATGACACCCTTGTTTTATATGTTTAATATGTATTAAATGCTTTTATGTATCAACTGTGCCACTCTTAGATCTTATATCTAGATATCAAAACCTACACATCTATACAGCACAACTACCATAATTGTAGCTGAGCTATAGCGCTATACAATTTCTCAGACAGAATACCATATTTTCACACCTATACCGCACCAGACCTCGCCAAGATTTGGCGCTCCTTTCTAAACCACGTTTTGACACATATTTTCTAAAAGTGGGCACCTGGGGACCCACTATAGACAGGAGCTATAGGTCCACACTTTCAGCGCTGTAAGAAAACATTGAATCTAACAATTAGGGTTCCCTTTATGTTTTTTATGGCAGTGTTTAA
>NC_069502.1:360312496-360462496 GCF_027579735.1 Bombina bombina
GATCTCATGAAGGTGCAGTCCCCAATTCAGTACTTCTGCTGGGGGTAGAGTAAAACGTTTTCAAGAATTTTGGTTGTAATATGTCCAAAATCATTGGATTCAGAACATAATTTCTCAGGGATATCGAATTAGATTAAAAATTCGTCCTCCCATGGGGAATTTTTTTCTCACCCATATTCCAAAACATCCTATAAAGTCCCAAGCTTTTCTAAAATGTGTTTTGGACCTATAAAATGTGGGAGTAATTGTTCCTGTACCTTTACAGGAACAAGGGATGGATTTTTATTAAAATTTCTTCATTGAGCTGAAAAAGGAAAATTCTTTCAGACCTAATCTGAAAACTCTAAACAATTTTATAAGAATTCCAACTTTCAAAATGGAAACTATTCGGACTATTCTGTCTTTTGTTCAGCAAGGTCACTTTATGTCCACAATAAATTTACAGGATGCTTACCTTCACATCCCTATACACTCAGAACATTATAAATTTCTGAGATTCTCTTTTTCTGGAAAAACATTACCAGTTAGTGGCTCTTCCATTTGGCTTAGCTACAGCTCCAAGAATATTTTCTCTGTGCCCTTATATCTGTAATCAGAGCTCAGGGTAATGTGGTGTTTCCTGATTTGGACAATATCTTGGTACTAGGTCAATCTTTTCATTTAGCAGAATCTCTCATGAATCATCTGTTGTCGTTTCTTTGAAAACATGGTTGGAGGATCAATTTACCAAAGGATTCTTTGACACTACTAACAAAAGTAACCTTTTTAGGTTTCCAGATAAGGAAAGAGTCATGGACACTCAGTCTAACAGAAAAGAGACGTCTAAAACTGGTTTCAGTTGTCTAAACCTTCATTCTCTTACTTTCCCTTCAGTGGCTATCTGTATGAAAGTTCTAGGTTTTATGATTGCAGCATCAGACATAATCCTCTTTGCTCGTTTTCACATGAGACCTCTCCAACGTTGTATGCTACACCAGTCGTGCAAGGTTTATACTCAAATATCACAACTAATATTCTTAGATCCCAATACGCTCCTTTCTTTGACTTGGTGGTTAAATCACCACTCAATTCTTCAGGGGCTTCCTTTACTCGTCCTACCTGGTCTGTGATCACCACAGATGCAAGTCTTACAGGTTGGGGAGCTGTCTGGGGGTCTTTGACAGCACAAGACGTTTGGAATCCTTGGGAGGCAAGGTTACCAATCAATATTTTGGACTGTTCTTGCTTGGCAGAGGCAGGAAAATACTTACCTCTAAAGTTACGAAAGGAATGAAAATGACTCTGATGGCCTTTCATTCTATTCTTCCTATCTTGAGGTAGAAAAGCCCCTTTTCCACCCATAATATCAGAAATAATTTCTGCTAGACCTGGACCAAACAATGCCTTACCCTTGTAAGGAAGAGCCAAAAGCTTGACCTTAGAGGAGACATCAGCTGACCAAGATTTCAGCCACAAAGCCCTGCGGCCTAGCACAACGAAACCAGATGACTTGGCTCCCAGCCTAATCACCTGCAAGATAGCATCAGAAATAATGGAATTAGCCAGCTTAAGAGCTTTAATCCTGTCTTTTATCTCATCTAAAGGAGTCTCTACCTGAAGAGAATCAGACAATGCATCAAACCAGTAGGATGCAGCACTTGTCACAGTGGCAATACACACCGCAGGTTGTTATAAGAGACCTAGATGAACATCAATTCACTTTAAATAAACCTCCATCTTTTTGTCCATAGGATCCTTAAAAGAGCAACTATTCTCAATAGGAATAGTATTTCTCTTAGCTAGATTAGAAATAGCCCCTTCTACTTTAGGAACCGTGTGCCATGGTTCCGTAATGGAGTCAGTGACTAGAAACATCTTCTTAAAAATAGGAGAGGGGGAAAAGGATACCCTCGGCTTCTCCCACTCCTGTGTGATAATATTCATAGCACGGTCTGAAACCAGAAATACCTCCTTAGAAGAAGGAACCTCAAAGTAATTATTAAGTTTAAGATTTTTTAGGATAGGTAATGACAGGAGTGTCTGAGTAGTCTAAGGTAGCCAAAACCTCCTTTAACAAAACACAAAGGCGATCAAGCTTAAATCTGAAAGAACTTCCATCAGTTTCAGATGAAGGAATTACAGTCCAAATCGGAGATTTTACCCTCAGAAAGCTCTGATGCATCTTCATCATTAGAATTAAGAGGAAGAGCCATTTGAGAAGCATTACTGGAATCAGAAACCTTGCCGTCTGAATCCCTAAGTTTCCTCTTATGTTTTCCCTTTAACATAGGAAAAGCAGCTAACGCCGTCGATACCGCTGAGGAAACTTGAGCGGCAATCTCTGCTTTCAAATATACTCCACTAGGAGTTATAGAGGAACCGCAGGGCACTGCATGTGACACGATTGAGGCTTAGGACATTACAGGAGAAGGTTGTGGCATTACCTGAACAGCATCATCCTGAGCTCAGTCAGCAATCAAAATTATTGCTTTACACTGTAAAGTCTTCTTAACACATGAGGAACATAATTGCATAGGAGAAACAATCTTAGCCTCTAAACACTAAAGACAGGCATTCAACTGATCATGATCCTGATCTGTATCAGACATGATCGCAGTAAGTTATCCACTGCTAAATAAAATCAAAATTTCACCAGTGATACACTTCAGCTAGGGTATATTTCCACAGAAAAAAAGGTGTACAATTTTACTGAGCGACTATGTACTCAAAAAAACACCAACATCAGGATACCCTACACCTCAGTCTTAGCTGAGGCGCCTACCTGCCACCAACTCTGGAGAGGAACTCAGATTAACACCCTCTCTCTCACCGCCGGCACTGCTCTGAAACAGAAGCCGAACGAGCGTCACGTGATTGGCTAAAAAAAACTGCACCACAGAGAGGCATGAAACAAGAAATAAAAATCTACTTCCTGGTTACATTGACTACAACGTAATGCAATGCTGATAAAATAAAAACCCTTTCTTATGCTTTAGTCTTAGCTGCGCTTTTGAACTTAGGGTACATACATTGTAAACCGCCATCTGCTATAAGAGATCTAAAAGTCACAGTACTGCAATGATCCTCAACGAAATACCTCAATAAAGAATAAAACATTCTCCTATTCTTAGAAAACTAAAATGAGTCTAAAAATAATTTAACCCTTTCATTCCTAAAAAGGGTATACAGTCTCAGTCACAATGCCCTGCTCCCTGCCCAACTTATCCTTATTTAAGGATTACCTTGTCCCTTGTAAGGTTATATGCAGTGAATACTGTAAGTGCATAGTCTCCTCACCTGGAAGAAAAAGGCACTTACCTGTCAAATTCGCTGTCCGGCATGTAGACAGTTCACTAGGTATGCAAGGACACAGTTCCTCACAGAGACCTGTAGGAAAGAAAGAACAGAGTAACCTACTCTGATTTTCTATACTAGGGCAGCACAATGTTAGGAAAAACCCATTAAGGCCCACCTTACAAGTTCCTAACTGCTTGAAAGTCACCACTACCCTTGCTCAAGAGATTAACGTGGAATAGACCCAAAAATTTGCTTGAAGAAATAATTTTATCAGACACCAAAATCCATGTACGAAGGCAAAGAGAATGACTGGGGTTTGGGGGAAGGGGAGTGATACTTAACAGCTTGGCTGTGGTTCTCTTTGCCTCCTCCTGCTGGCCAGAGTGATATTCCCAACAGCAATTGATGATGCCATGGACTCACCATACCTTAGGAAAGAAATCAACATCAAATGTATGTCTTTAGCTATTATTACTAGAAGAGCTTTATGGCAAAAAAAAAATGCTAAAACCTGCGATTGCGGGAACAAAAGCTCCGTAAAGCAGCCCCATTGATGTCTATAGGGAAAAATAAAATACAGTTTAAACCCCCTAACATAAACCCTGAGTCTAAACACCTTTAATCTGCTGCCCCTGACATTGCAGATGCCTGCCTACAGTTATTAACCCCTAATCTGCCGCTCCCGATATCGCCGCCACATAAATAAAATTATTAACCCCTAATGTGCCGCTCCCGATATCGCTGCCACTATACTAAAGTTATTAAGTCCTATTCCGCCGCACCCCAACATCGCCGCAACTATATTAAAGTTATTAACCCCTATTCAGCTGCTCCCCAACATCCCTGCAACTAAATAAAGGTATTAACCCCTAAACCTTTGGCCTCTCACATCACTATCACTAAATAAACCTATTAACCCCTAAACCGGCAACCCCCAATATCGCAGCAACCTAAATTAAACTATATTAACCCCTAAACCTAACCTTAACACCCCCTAATTTATTTTATTTTTTTTATAAATTTTTATTGAGGTTTTGAGGAATAACAACCAATAAAGTATGTCCGCAGGACAATTCTAATAGGATAATAACATGCATATGCAAATCAAATTAGGTGTCTACATAAGAAATAACATCCAAGTACAAGTGTGGTAGGCATGTCCACTCTGAGTAAGTTATTATGCAGCTATCGGAAGAACAAAAAAAGCTGTGCTACGGGATAAAATTTAAAGTCCAAAAATACTTTTATTGGTTTTACCACAGCATGGAACAAGTAAAACAAACACTTGCAAGTGTAAAGTAAGAGCTTGACGCGTTTCGGCTTACGCCGTCATCAGCTATCCCCATGAACAATGATAGTCAATGTACAGTAACAAAAAAGGGGGGACCTGCATCATGCGCCATGGCACTACATTACACATTCCTTAAGGATGTATAGGGAGGAAAAACCGCAACTGATGTATACTGCAGGAGGTCATCTACAACATAGAATTCTGAAACATCATTTTAAGTTTTATTTTATATCATATGAAGAATAGAAATGCTCCCCACATTGCAATAGAAAATATACATTAGGTTATCTTATTCGAGAAGGATTGGAACAAGGTGGGGGTTAGCTTCATAGTTTTTGGGGAAGGGAAATTCAGCAGACGAGAGCCGCTCTAAAATAAAGTAAAAGGGAGGATAGGGGGGCGGAGCCAGTTAGTATGTCAGACTAGTGACCACTTTTGGGCCTCTGAGCTTTTGAATATAAAACAGATAAGGGCAACTCCTATGTATGCTATGTGTAGAGGTGGAGAACTGAAATATGTGTTTAACTCTTTAGAATATACAATAAAAGAGGAATAAATATTCAAATAGATAGTCTGCCATTTTAGATCAAAATATATGTGGCTCACTAGTAACTCATGCCAGGATATGAGGAAAAGAGGGTACTAAATATGATGTTATAGTATACTATAAATATTTCTGTCTCTCGTTAGTGATACTGGCCAGTGGCATAATAGTCATATCAGAAATACGTCGCTATCTATCCAGAGAAAACAGCAGTAATGACACAATGACAAAACTAACCCAAGCCTGTATAAGCGAGACGGCCACCTAAGGGCAATGACTTATTGGAAGGTCATAGGAGTTACCAGTGATCTGTCTCTCTCTTGGGGTGGGTGCTCTATTCTGAGCAAGTTAGGTAGAAGGGACGTGGGATATGACCCGTAGGCAATAAGGGCTGACGGGAAAGGGGGGAGAGAGAACAGAGAGTAACTATGAGTGAATGTATATATGGAAGCAGAGAATAGTGTAATAGTAAGTGGTGACTCACTATCTCTGCTTCTCAGGAGACCACTTGCTTATCCCATTCTATAGCTGCTAAAAGCTAAGCTACTGGGTATAGAACGAGTAAGGGTAACTCCTAACAAAGTTATGCGTAAGGGGCAAAAACTAAAATATATTTTAGTCTCTTTCATTATATATAATATACACTATAATTATGGAGTGGGTTGAAGTGTTACTAAAAGCAAAAATTGCTGTATAGAAGCTTCTTTAGGTCAGGGCCACTCTGGGGAGCCATATAATATAGATTGCACATTTCGTCATTTCGGTATAAAGTACATGAAGAGAGGGAGTATAGACGCAAGTCATAGCAGCTGATTAAATGCATATACATAACAGCAAACATAAGAACACATGAAATTAACTTTACACAGCATACTGGAGTATCCGTACATAGTAAGAAGGAATTTATAATACTGTGAATATATATGAAACTTTCACCCAATATGTTAATTATTATGTGGAGTCTGAGAACCTTTGTTGCTTAGATCTACAGGGGTTTATGGTATACGTAGGTGTTCACATATGGAGGGCATATGATCCCACTTTGTATTATAACTCGTAACTCTAAGTTTGACAGGAACAGCATTGAAGAGTACTATTATTAACAATGGGCCATATGCACATGCCTGACCAATAATTTTTTAAGAAAAGGGCTACAAACAGGTCAGGATGATCACAGCTTATATAGAGTGTGTGGTCATGTCCAGTAGGCATGGTCTATTGTATTAGGAAAAAAGTAGAGAGCTTCTAGGTGTATAAATGTCCTGTGTTAGACATTTACAGATAGCTGGGTTCCTGAATGAAATAAAGCCTGCTGGACATCCCTTACAAGCAAAACTGTCACCTAGCACCAATAGCTATCCATTCCCATGTACATAAGAGAGTTGCTGACAGCATGGTATTATAGGCCAATAAAAAATTGAACAAAATAATGCATAGTAGTACTATCCATATAGGAGAGAGTTAATACCACAGTCTAACTGTTGATATATAAATAACTTGAAATATGAATAGCTTAGATATCCCCATAGTTGTGAGCGAAGTATAACATATTCCGTAAATCTGCAGAGCTCAGCGCATATTAATATAAAAATACTGGAAGACCTGCTGGTAGTTAATTATCTCTACACAATGTGCTGTATGAAGGAAAGCAGGAGCAATAAGCAATATAGTATATACCAACCTCATGACACAGAACATTAAGAAAGGTAAGCACTTGTAATATATATATATATATGTCAGTAAAATATGACTTTCTGGGTTGCTTACTAGTCTATGTTTGGGCTTCTGGACCATGTAGAGCTATAGGAAATAAAATGTACTAAGTTATTAGGGAAGCTTAGTGGAGGTCTCTAAATGTAAGTCTCCTATTAACGTTGAGAATAAGAGGGGGAATAAGTTATGGCCTAATGGTTGGTAAGTGGATATCCATTGAAATATAACTATTATGATAACCGTATTGTTGTCTCAGGGTCCTTAAGGTGATTCAAGTAAATAAACAATGTTATTATTCAAAGCAACTTCATAACTCAAAACATTATATTGAGTGTCAAGGAGTCCTGAGTATGTCTTGTGAAAAACAAATATTAGTTAGTTGAAGTAATAAATGTGGAAAGGTTTGTAAGGATTTTTTCTTATAAATGAAACAGTCACCCAATGCCAACGACTATGTATTCCCCTTGACAAGGACCGTTCACCACTGACTTGACCATCCTCAGGGATAATTTGCTTACGGATGTGTCCTGGAAGTCTACTCTTAGATCTACGTATCCCTTTACTCAGATTAATATGTTTGGTGTATTGCTGTAAAATGGTGTATTGTCTCTTATGATCACTACAAGCTGCCAAAGTCGAGTCGCCATCCTGGGCACGCATGCTTTTCACGACGTTGTGAAGTGAACAAATGTCCTTAATTTGCACAACTGTGTGGAGGGAATAATTATTGTGACCGATTATCTTCCGATCTTCCCCCACCTCTAGCATCGAGGGTTGGCCACTTCCCCCCTATTGGTATCCACATGCAGATAGAAGGGATCTTCCCCAGCACTTGGTGAGTGAGGAACATACTTGACTCCTGAGGCGGTCTGGTCACAGGGTAAAGGTGGGTGCAAACTTTGAGCCGATGGTGTAGTGATGGTCTCCACAGCCTGCTCCAAAATATGATGCTGCGCCGCAATAGCTCTCACAGTATGCGACAGATGTTCGAATGCGCTTTCCATTTTGAGTTAAAACTTCTTTAAACAGGCAAGAATAGCTAGAGAGACTTCCTCCTGGTTCACAGCCATTTCAGTACTGTATAATCTGGGCTCTTTTAGCAGAGTATGCAGGGTCAAGCAAACTTTTTCGTAACCCGGTTTATCGGGGGGAAGAAGGTATCCTGTAGTGGTCTAGGCCTTTGGTGGTGTGTCACGCTGATGAAAGAGATGTCTGATTCGTGAGATTGTGGCACTTACCGCATGGCTTCACTGACATGCCTAGATCCTTAGCTCTGGTACCAGATTGACTCTTCTGCTCCTTAAGTGTTCTTATATGATATTTGGGAAATTTCAGGTGAATGTTGGCTCTTAAATTATGTAATTAACCCCAATATTAGTTCTAATAGTAGAGAGCTCCTTGAGAACACATCTAGTTGCTTAAAAGGTTGGCTCCGCTGTCACACTCCCTAATTTTAACATAATGAAATTAGATCTAAATTAAGTTTACAATTATTAACTAAATAATCTACAGATAATGATAAAAACAAAGAAGGCGCCACCATAGTGTGATGTCAGAGGTAAAAAACACGCCAGCCCAGCAGATAATAAGCTACTTACAGGGTTTCAGAAACTTGAGAATTGTCACAAGCATGTCCTGGACTCTTAGGAGTCGTCCAGCTAACTCACACTCCTGCAGTCTCGATCTCCAGTAGCTATAAACGACCAAAGTCTTACACTGGACGGAAGACAGCGTCTCTGGTGTACTCTCCTTGCCGCCAAGCTCTCCAAAAGGCTGTAGCCGATTGCTACACCGGACAATCCTTCAGTATAGGATAAGAGCGCAAGGGTGCAAATAAATGAATAAAGGTTTGTGGCACAAAGTCTAGATTCAAAAGTTAAAAAGACTTTATTAATGTACAACACAACGTTTCTCGGTCTTCAATGACCGTTTCCTCAGGTGCATATACATATATTCAAAAATACCACAAACTTATAGCGCCGTGTTCGGCATCCACTAAACAGAACTGCGCATGCGTGCAGGTGTGGCAGACCATAGGAGTTGCCATTGGTTTACACATAGCCAATCGTGATACAATACTTAAACAAGCCTCTCCGTAATATAAACAGAGTAGCTAGTCGCATGTGAGTGATTAACATATATTGGGGGTAAAAATAGATAGTAGATTTACACAATATGAATATAAATAAGATATAAATATAACACAATAGTAATAGCGCCGTGTTCGGCGTCCACTAAACAAAACTGCGCATGCGTGCAGGTGTGTCAGACCATAGGAGTTGCCATTGGTTAACACATAGCCAATCGTGATACAATACTTGTACATGCCTCTCCGTAATATAAACAGAGTAGCAAATCGCATGTTGAATGATAAACGTATGTCGGGGATAAAATAAAAGTTGACACTCAAAGAGAATATTATCTCACAGTGGATTCCCCAACGATCTGACCCAACCTGCCACAATCATAGCGGAACCTTGACAGTAAAGTTACAAGACCTCGTAGAGGAAAGCTATTTAAAAGCAAGAAACAAATCTAGAGAAGATTTTTTTTAAAAATTATATCAACAAAGAGAGAGAGATGCCTAGACATGAGAAAACTAAATCTAATATGGATGAAATATCAACTGTAGGGGGCAGATTCATAACACAATATAGCAACAATCACAATAAAATTAGGAATATTTTGGTCAAATACTGGCACATTTTGGCAAGGGATCCATTACTAAAAGACTGTGTAGGTAATCATCCTATACGTACTTTTAGAAGAGCACCAACTCTAAAAAACAAACTGGCCCCCAGCAAAATTGTAATGAGAACCCATCAGTCTAAAACTAAAGTCTTACAATCTAATACAGGGACAACCAGAAATACATTACTGGGAAAACCTGGATTCTATAAATGTTATCGTCACAATTGTGGCCTTTGCGCTTATACCAATAGCAAAAGGGTAGAATTTATGTCCTTTGTTAGTAAGGAGAAATTTCACATTAAGTCACATTTTACATGTGATTCATCTTTTGTAATATATATGTTGGAATGCAGCTGTGGCATCCAATATTTAGGGAGAACCTCCAGACCCCTCAAAAAGAGGTGGGGTGAACACAAGAGAAATATAGATAATAATCTTACGAATCACAGTGTGCCTAGGCACGCCAACTAATGCCACTCTAATCCATCTGATTCATTTTGTATTTTCCCACTGGAGTGGGTGGCCCCCAAGTGGGGTAGAAATAGATTTTTGCATCTGAGACAAAGAGAGACATTTTGGATATGGAAACTCTGATCCTTGTCTCCCTGTGGTTTAAATGCAAATATCAATATGGCAGCATTCAACTGAAAATAGACATTTAGATGTATCTTCAGACCCTGACTGTATTTTATCTACTGATTTAAGATTTGAGAATTAGTATTAGGATCTTGGTGCTAGTCAACATTAGTATTTCTATGGCTTTGTATTCTTTACCATACTGATTTTGTAATGTCTAAATTGCTATTGCAGGTCATCAGTATAACATTATAATCAGACAGCATTTCATTTTATTTTATCCCATCCACCTTGATCATCTGGAGTATGGCTATCATTCTCCCATCACCATTACCTCATATATGTTTTTGACGTTGTTGGCAATAACTCATATTTTAGTCTGTGATAGTATAGGTATTTATCTACTCTATCAATTGAGATAGTATCTGTCATTATAGTAGTGAAGTGTTTTAGGATCAAATCTTTTATTTAAATATATTTTTATATTATTTTTCATATCATATTATCATTTTATTGTGTTGTATTTATATTTATATTGTGTAAATTTACTACATTAGGTTTGTATACAGATATAATATGTTATGTATTTTAGCGGATATTAATTTTGCATATCCTCTGCTGTATTAACTATATGTATAGCATTCACAATACATGTTAAACATCTGGTATATTGTATAACAGCATCAGAGATCGTTTTTTTTTGCCGGGTATGATCCTTTAGGAGGGTCTTATAACTTTACTGTCAAGGTTCCGCTATGATTGCGGCAGGTTGGGTCAGATCGTTGGGGAATCCACTGTGAGATAATATTCTCCTTGAGTGTCAACTCTTATTTTATCCCCGACATACGTTTATCATTCAACATGCGATTTGCTACTCTGTTTATATTACGGGGAGGCATGTACAAGTATTGTATCACGATTGGCTATGTGTTAACCAATGGCAACTCCTATGGTCTGACACACCTGCACGCATGCACAGTTTTGTTTAGTGGACGCCGAACACGGCGCTATTACTATTGTGTTATATTTTATTTATATTCATATTGTGTAAATCTACTATATTAGGTTTTTATCCAGATATATTATGTTATGTATCTATAGCGGATATTAATTTTGCAAAACCTCTGCTGTTATAATTATATGTATAGCAATCATAATACATGTCAAACATTTGGTACGCTATATAACAGCATAAGAGATCGGCTTTTCTTGCCGGGTATGATCTTTTATGATGGTCTTGTAACTTTACTGTCAAAGTTCCGCTATGATTGCGGCAGGTGGGGTTAGATCGTTGGGGAATCCACTGGGAGATATTATTCCCTTTGAGTATCAACATCTATTTTTACCCCCAATATATGTTAATCACTCACATGCGACTAGCTACTCTGTTTATATTACGGAGAGGCTTGTTTAAGTATTGTATCACGATTAGCTATGTGTAAACCAATGGCAACTCCTATGATCTGCCACACCTGCACGCATGCGCAGTTCTGTTTACTGGACGCCGAACATGGCGCTATAAGTTTGTGGTATTTTTGAATATATGTATATGCACCTGAGGAAATGGTCATTGAAGACCGAGAAACGTTGTGTTGTACATTAATAAAGTCTTTTTAACTTTTTAATCTAGACTTTGTGCCACAAACCTTTATTCATTTATTTGCACCCTTGCGCTCTGATCCTATACTGAAGGATTGTCCGGTGTAGCAATCGGCTACAGCCTTTTGGAGAGCTTGGCGGCAAGGAGAGTACACCAGAGACGCTGTCTTACGTCCAGTGTAAGACGTTGGTCGTTGATAGCTACTGGAGATCGAGACTGCAGGAGTGTGAGTTAGCTGGACGACTCCTAAGAGTCCAGGACGCGCTTGTGACACTTCTCAAGTGTCTGAAACCCTGTAAGTAGCTTATTATCTGCTGGCCTGGCGTGTTTTTTACCTCTGACATCGCACTATGGTGGCGCCTTCTTTGTTTTTATCATTATCTGTAGATTCGTTCATCTTGGGCTACCAACAAGAGTTGTGAAGAAGCTGCCTGCCACCACTCATTTAACCGATTACTAGCGGTTTGGAAGAGAGAGTAATTTACTCCAGTTTGATACTAACTTTGGACATTATCTTTGTTTATCGTATATGTTTGTTACTTTCTGCCATTATACACTTGTATTTATAATGAAAATGTTTTTATCACTTTAATATTATTGCAAGTTGGGTTAACCATTATCCATCACACTGGTGTTTGCATATATTTATATACACGTTAATATTCAACACACTCTGAAATAGGAGTTCTTTTGTTTGTGTGATTAACAGGAACTCTTGTAGTTAGGTTATACACACTGTTGGCGCACTGATTTTTTATATTGCTAATTAACTAAATAATACCTATTTAAAACTAAATACTTACCTGTGAAATAAAACCTAAACTAGCTACAATATAACTAATAGTTATATTGTAGCTAGCTTAGGTTTTATTTTTATTTCACAGGTAAGTTAGTATTTATTTTAACTAGGTAGACTAGTTAGTAAATAGTTATTAACTATTTAATAACTACCTAGTTAAAATAAATACAAACTTACCTGTGAAATAAAACCTAACCTGCCTTACACTAAAACTTAACATTACAAAATAAAAAAATCTACCATTACAAAAAAAAAAAAAAATTATCCAAAAAAATAAAGATTGCCAATAGAATGAGAGCTGCCTAAATCCTATTGGCTGATTTAAATAGCCAATAGGATTTTAGCAGCCCTAATTCCTATTGGCTGATTCAAATTTTTCAGCCAATAGGAATGCAAAGGACGCCATCTTGGATCGCGTACCTTGCATTGAAGATTTAGTAAACAGCGGCGACCATATGAAAAGGATGCTCCGCGCCGGATGTTTTCAGGATGGATCCACTCCGTGCCGCCGGGATCAAGATAGAAGATGCCGCTTGGATGAAGACTTCTCCGCCGGGATGAAGATTGAAGAGGCCACCTGGATGAAGCCTTCTCTGCCGGGATGAAGATCGTTCAAGTGGGACTTCAAAAACTGTAAGTGGATCGTCTTGGGGTTAGTGTTAGGTTTTTTTAAGGTTTTTTTGGGTAGGTTTTATTTTTAGATTAGGGTTTGGGCAGTAAAAGAGCTAAATTCCCTTTTAAGGGCAATGCCCATCCAAATGCCCTTTTCAGGGCAATGGGTAGCGTAGGTCTTTTTAGATAGTTTTTTTTTATTTTGGGGGTTTGGGGGGGGGGGTGGGTTGTAATGTTAGTAGGACTTTGTATTTCTTTTCAGGTAAAAGAGCTGTTTAACTTAGGGCAATGCCCTACAAAAGGCCCTTTTAATGGCCATTGGTAGTTTATTCTAGATTAGGTTTTTTATTTTGGGGTGTTTTTTTTATGGGTATTCGAAAAGGAATATATATATTTTTTTAATTTATTTTGTGTAATGTATTTTTTTAGGGGGTGTTTGTCTTTTGTAGGAAAGTAGCTATTATCTTTAGGGCAATGCCCTAAAAAAAGCCCTTTTAAGGGCCCTTGGTAGTTTGGGGGGGTGGGGATTTGTATACTGTTAGGGGGTGTTTGTTTGTTTTTTGTAGCAAAAGAGCTGTTTAACGCAGGGCAATGCCCTACAAAAGGCCCTTTTAAAGGCCCTTGGTAGTTTATTTTAGATTAGGCTTTTTTTATTTTGGGGTGGTTTTTTTTGGTTTTTTTTTAAAAAAAAGGGTATTAGAATATGAATAATTTTTTTTTTTTAAATTTTTATTTATTTCCGACAGTGAGTACATTCAGAACATATGTGTATCATTCCACCTCACAGGGTGTTTAAGGCAGATTACCATAGTAGAAAAGAATATTTATAAGTAAGAAAATTCCAAACATTTGATCAAATATTTGCACCTTTAGAACTCACAACTTTTTATCAGTGATTACAATGGTTGCTAGATGTGGCTGGTGCACTCGCCATTGGGGTTTTATTTTTATAATTATAACTAAACTATTAAAGTAAATTAAGATAAACTAAACTAAACTGAGAGGGGCTAAATGCAATATGTCAGGAATGATAGTCGCGCTACTTTTGTGTGTTCAATTGTACACAGAGATATCGGAGATTGGTGAAGGCGGAAAAAAAAACGGTATAGGCGTTATATTACACTGTGTACTCAAAATGGTGGGTCTAATGCGTTAGAAAGTTATAGGAAAGTATATATACAGAACTGTGTCTTACAGGAAAATGATATTAATGAGTTTAGGAGGGAGATTACAGTTTAGGTTCTCAGACTTTCCAGAGTAAACTACAGATTTCACAGTCTATATGGCGCTTTTATTCCCTCAGCCGAATTCACTATCTACCCACCACCATATTTAACTGAGATACCATATAATACTCCTAACAAACTAAATTAGAATCAAAATAAAACTTAGCTAAACTAAAAATGTGAAACAAACATTACCCTTCTTACCAAATATGATCCAGACAATACTATGTCTACTGGGTCCTGTGGTGCTAGTTAAGATCACAAATTAGAAATCAAATTGGTAACATTACAAAACATCGAAAATAAAACAGCAGACAGGGAGTAGGAAGAATTATAGTCTCTACAGCTTAGTAAATTGAAATTATGACCTAAGACACACATCAACCAAATATTTACCCTAGGAGGTCTATCATGCAGGCAAAGTGTGATCGTTTTTGCCCCGTTTACTATTAGCTGCGTAGGAAGTATATTGCCTGTAAATAGTAGGTGTCATACATATTGTGGTCTGAATGGTTATAGACTATATCTCATAGCAATTAGCCATGTTTAATTGACCTGATTCATGTCATGTGTAGCAGGGCATGGTGGTAAGCTTAGCAATTCTGAACAGATAGCTGATATGGCAATGAGCAAGAACTAATCTACGGCCATAATAATAACACAATGCAACATCAGTGCAAGATCAAACTCTGGGCAGCGTATCTGTGTGTCATGGCCCCAAGTTAGAACATATATTAAAATCTCTTGTATGCGTAAGTCAAACCATAGACTAAATCAACTCCTTCCAGCAGTTAAGTATCCTAGCTAAATGGGGAGTAAATGCTGGCGTATGCTTAGAGGAAGCAGAAGCATATACATTGAGAGATATAAGTAATCAAACAGCAAACAACAAGCGGTATTTCAGGCAGCCAGCAAGGAAACACTGGCCATTATAAGGCAGAAGGTTCTAATTAACGTTATGCAACATATATGGGGATCAAGAGGCAATAAGTCTCTTAGCAGATATATATCAGATTATCAGTCAGCCAACTCCCGTAGCTAGCCAAGCCTTTCTATGCCTCCACCAGCAGCACCCCCCAGGGCAGCGGTAGCGATATAGATCCTGAACGTCTGCGTTCCACTGGTTTCTCAATGCACTTCCCACAGATACAGCAAGCATCTCCATTCTGTCAAAATCTGGGTTTGATCGAGCAGGCATCTTTGAAATGTTGTGTGGTCCGTCGCCCTGCGAGAGGTCCCAGACAGAGGTGCAAATGTTTTGTGGATCTGAAAAACCCGCTGTCGCCATTATTGGCTCTGAAGTGCTGCGAGCGGCTTCCATTTCTTGTTGTGTCATGAAGCCAAGGGGTGCATCAAGGTACATTGTCAGACAGGGCATGAGAGGTGAAGTTAGGCTTTTCTGCAGTTGTCCCCTCGGTCTCTCCCCATGCTCTATCTGATGTGCCTCAGGAGTCATGCGAACATAATCACAGGGGGATTCTGTTGAGAGGCGGTGCCATTTTGAAGGGGGACCCTTGATCTGAGTTTCGGCCAGCAAGGCTTGCAGAGTAGATTCTAGCTTGTCTAACACTGGCAGAAGAAAGCCCTGCATGGCAATCATAATGTCTTTATTCCGATGTTCCGTTTTAGCTGGGGAGATCTCCATGCCAGTGTCTATCTTCAGCTATGTAGCGTGCAGAGCGTATCACGTCTCTCTCCTTCTCTATACTTTTCCGTCGTTCCGGGGGCCAAGAGTTGTGAGTCTTGATCCTTATAAGTGCCTGAATAGCTGAAACCATTATGGGCTAACAGGATGGCAAAGAATTGATCCTAGGATAGGAAAAATAGCTTGGTCTTAGGCAGAGCTGGTCAGACTTGCACCATCTGGATACGCCACCCACCAGAAGTCCCTAGAATAGGAATAATTTTTTTGGGATAATTTCGTTTTTTGTAATGGTAGGTTTTTTATTTTTTGTAATTTTAGGTTTTAGTGTAAGGTAGCTTAGGTTTTATTTGACAGGTAATTTTGTATTTATTTTAACTAGATAGTTATTAAATAGTTAACTATTTACTAACTAGTCTAGTTAAAATAAATACAAACTTACCTGTGAAATAAAAATAAAACCTAAGCTAGCTACAATCTAACTATTAGTTATATTGTAGCTAGCTTAGGTTTTATTTCACATGTATGTATTTAGTTTTAACTAGGTATTAATTAGTTAATAATTGTAAGTTTAATTTAGCTATATTTTAATTATGTCAGAGTTAGGGGGTGTTAGGGTTAGGTGTTAATAGTTTAATGTAGGTTGTTGCGATGTGGGGGGCTGGCGGTTTAGGGGTTAATAGGTTTATTTAGTTAATAATTGTGTTTAATTTAGCTATATTTTAATTATGTTAAAGTTAGGGGGTGTAAGGGTTACATTAGGGTTAGGAGTTACTAGTTTAAATTAGTTTATTGCAATGTGGGGGGCTTTCGGTTTAGGGGTTAATAGATTTGTTATAGTGGCGGCGGTGTAGGGCTTAATAACGTTAGTATAGTGGGGGTGATGTGGGCGGACGGCAGATTAGGGGTTAATAATATTTAAATAGTGTTTGCGATGCAAGAGGGCGGCGGTTTAGGAGTTAATTACTTTAGTATAGTGGCGACAATGTGGGGGAGCAGCGGAATAGGGGTTACTAAATTTTATTAGTGGCGGCGATATCTGGAGCGGCAGATTAGGGGTGAATACATTTAATTTAGTGTTTGCGATGCGGGAGGACCTCAGTTTAGGGGTTAATAGGTAGTTTCTGGATGTTAGTGTACTTTTTAACACATTGGTTATGAGTTTTATGTTACAGCTTTGTAGCATAAAACTCATAACTACTGACTTTAGATGGCGTTACGGATCTTGTGGTTTTAGGCTGTAACGCTCGCTTTTTAGCCTGACCGTAAAACTCGTAATAGCAGTGCTATGGGAATCCCATTAAAAAAAACGTAATTTTTTTTAGTGCGGTACTGACGTTGCGTTACAGGCTAAAAGGGTTGCGGTACACCTATACAGACAAGACTTGTAATGGCTGCGTTAGGGAAAATGATGTGTTATGGGCCACAACGCTACTATTTGACTCATAACTCACAACTCGTAATCTAGGTGATTGTGTTTAAAACAAGATTACTATCTCTCTTTTCAAGGTAAAAACCTTTTTGGTTCACAATTGGACTAAATTATTTTCACAGTTACTGGGGGTAAGGGAGTTTTTCTGAACATCCAGATTCTTCTTTTTTTTTGTCTTTCAGAAGATTTGGAGTTTTTCTTTTCATAAGAAGCAGATTCCTCCTAATTAATCAGCTAATCCGAACCTCTCTGGGAAGAGTCCCATGAAGCAGGAATGATCTAAGTAAGAATGGAAGCTGAAGGTTGTAAGTTTAAATCCAGCTGTGGCTTTGTTTTAAAAGGAGACTCCGTTTCGGTTTGTCTCAGGGCTGAACTTGATCTTTATGCCAAGAAATAAGGATCTTTTCTTTATTATTTTTGGCTTAAGAATTCTAGACTGTATTATAAAGGTACTTGGTCTTATATTGAAAGTAATTTGTATTAGGATCTATACCTGCACATCCTTATCCATAAGGATTTTCTTTGTTTGCTCTGGTTGGCATCCTTAGACGTTAACTGTTTGTTGTCTTTCTGTTTTATTTGGATATAGCTTCTTTTTTTGACAAGATTCTAGGACTATTGTTGATGCTAATCAATGTTTAGGGGATCTTATTTGTCCCTTATCAGGTTGTTATTTTTGTGCAGGTTTTTTTATTTATGGTCTTTTTAAACTATGCCCATATCCAGCTTAGAAGGTGTCTTTTCTAGAAGACATTAAGATTCTTTTCCAATGTGTTTATTGTTGGTGGATTCAAGCAGAATATTTTTCAGAAGATGTCTCTGTCCTGGAATCCTGTTTATTTCCCATCATTAGCTCACTGCGTTTGCAACCCTTTTTTCTGTTAGTTGCAATTAGTAGTTAGAAATCAGATTTCTGCCCTCTCTGTTCTTTTTCACAGGAAAATTGCTAATCTTTCTAATGTGTATAGTTTAGTTATCTAGAATAAAACCTGTATTCAAACCTTTATCTCTTCTTTGGAATCTTACTTTGGTTCTGAAAGTTTTGCAGTTTCCTCTTTTTATACCTATGCATAAGGTAGATTTAACCCCTTAATGACAATGGATGTACCAGGTACGTCACTCAAAAATTGTAACTTAAAGACAATGGACGTACCTGGTACGCCCACCAATAAAACAAGCGCTGGAAGCGATCCTGATCGCTTTCAGCTGCTTTCCGGTTATTGCAGTGATGCCTCGATATTGAGGCATCCTGCAATAACCATTTTGACCCCTCTGGTGCAGAGAGAGCCACTCTGTGGCCCTCTCTGCACCGGACATCGATGGCTGCATTCGTTGGTGGGTGGGAGCTGAAGTGGGAGGCGGGTGGGCGGCCATCGATGGGTTCTGCGTCTGAGAGGGGGCGGGTTTGGGGGTGCGCATGGACGTGCGGGCGTGCATGGGGGCGGCGGGCGCGTGCACAGGGAGGGAGCGGGGGGGAATAGCTACACTGCAGAAAAAAAAGTATTTTAAGTGGGAGAAAGGGGGAGGGAGGGAATGCCCAAAAAAATAATCTAAGGGATCTGGGAGGGGATGGGAGTTGGACTTGGCGGGAAGCTACATTACAGGAAAAATATATATATATATATACATACCCAAGATGGATCCCAAGAAGGTAGAGGGGGAGGTTAGAGAGCTGTTTGGGGGGGGGGGGTCAGGGAGGTTGGGAGCTAAGGGGGGATCCTACAGAGCAGCATATTTAAATATGCTTATTTAAAAAAAAAATCAGAAATAGCTTTTATTTTAGTACTGGCAGACTTTCTGCCAGTACTTATGATGGTGGGGACAATCGTGGGGTGGGGGAGGTAAGAGAACTGTTTGGGAGGGATCAGGGGGTGTGATGTGTCAGGTGGGAGGCTGATCTCTACACTAAAGCTAAAATTAACCCTGAAAACTCCCTACAAGCTACCTAATTAACTCCTTCACTGCTAGCCATAACATACGTGTGATGCGCAGCAGCATTTAACGGCCTTCTTAATACCAAAAAGCAACGCCAAAGTCATATATGTCTGCTATTTATGAACAAAGGGGATCCCAGAGAAGCATTTACAACCATTTGTGCCATAATTGCACAAGCTGTTTGTAAATAATTTCCGTGAGAAACCTAAAGTTTGTGAAAAAGTTGACTATTTTTTTTTTTTTTTTTATCGCATTTGGGGGTGAAATGGTGGCATATACCAAATGGGCCTAGATCAATACTTGGGGTTGTCTACTATACTACACTAAAGCTAAAATTAACCCTACAAGCTCCCTAATTAACCCCTGCACTGCTGGGCATAATACACGTGTGGTGCGCAGCGGCATTTTGCGGCCTTCTAATTACCAAAAAGCAACGCCAAAGCCATATATGTCTGCTATTTCTGAACAAAGGGTATCCCAAAGAAGCATGTACAACTATTTGTGCCATAATTGCATAAGATGTTTGTAAATTATTTCAGTGAGAAACCTAAAATTTGGAAAAACAACGTTTTTTTTTTTTATTTGATCGCATTTGGCGGTGAAATAGTGGCATGAAATATACCAAAATGGGCCTAGATCAATACTTTGGGTTGTCAACTACACTAAAGCTAAAATTACCCCAATAAAGCTCCCTACATGCTCCCTAATTAACCCTTTCACTGCTGGGCATAATACACGTGTGGTGTGCAGTGGCATTTAGCGGCCTTATAATTACTAAAAAACAACGCCAAAGCCATATATGTCTGCTATTTCTGAATAAAGAGGATCCCAGAGAAAAATGTATGACCATTTATGCCATAATTGCACAAGCTGTTTGTAAATAATTTCAGTGAGAAACCTAAAGTTTGTGAAAAAATTTGTGAAAAAGTGAACGATTTTTTTTTTTTTATCGCATTTGGTGGTGAAATGGTGGCATGAAATATACCAAGATGGGCCTAGATCAATACTTTGGGATGTCTTCTAAAAAAATTATATACATGTCAAGGGATATTCAGGGATTCCTGAAAGATATCAGTGTTCCAATGTAACTAGAGCTAATTTTGAAAAAAAAAGTGGTTTGGAAATGGCAAAGTGCTACTTGTATTTATGGCCCTATAACTTGCAAAAAAAAGTAAAGAACATGTAAACATTGGGTATTTATAAACTCAGGACAAAATTTATAAACTATTTAGCATGGGTGTTTTTTGGTGGTTGTAGATGTGCAACAGATTTTGGTGGTCAAAGTTAGAAAAAGTGTGTTTTTTCCATTTTTTCCTCATATTTTATATTTTTTTATAGTAAATTATAAGATATGATGAAAATAATGGTATCTTTAGAAAGTCCATTAAATGGCGAGAAAAAAGGCATATAATATGTGTGGGTACAGTAAATGAGTAAGAGGAAAATTACAGCTAAACACAAACACCGCAAAAATGTAAAAATAGCCTTGGTCCCAAACGGACAGAAAATGGAAAAGTGCTGTGGGTACAGTAAATGAGTAAGAGGAAAATTACAGCTAAACACAAACACCGCAAAAATGTAAAAATAGCCTTGGTCCCAAACGGACAGAAAATGGAAAAGTGCTGTTGCATTAAGGGGATAAAGCTTATTTTCTGGTAAGCTTAAATTCTTTTGACTATTTCATCTGCTAGAAGAGTGTCTGTGCTTTCTTCGGATCCTCCTTATCTGTTTTTTTCATAAGGATAAAGCTATTTCGAGAACCTCTTGATTTTCTGCCTTAAGTTGTTTCCTCTGACAAAATCAGTAGAAGCATATAAATCTGTATATGTCTTATGTAGAAGCGGGTGTAACTCCTAAGTCTATCACAGCTCATTCTACTCACTCTTTAGCCTTTTCCTGTGCATACAAGAATGTGATTTCTGTGGAACAAATTTGCAAGGCAGCTTCTTGGTCATTTTTGCATGCTTTTACTAAATTCTACAATTGTTTTTGTGTCATCTGAAGCTGCTTTTGGTAGAAAAGTTCTTCAGGCAGTTGTTTCTGTCTTGGACACAGTTTTCTGTTTTTTTTTTTTTTTTAAAGCTTTATTGATGAGAATAAACAGTGCACAATGAAAGTACAAAGAAAAATAAAGTAAGGTTACAAACATTGCACTGTACAGTCAAAGTTTTATACATCAAAGTAAAGGTGCAATTCACATCTTTATGAAAGATAAAGAAAGGTTCCGCCCATCAGGTATCTCCCCTGGGCGGGAACTAGTTGTCCATTTTTGTTTTTTTAACTTGATCTTCAACTCTCTATGTTATGAGCTTAAGGTAAAACATTAATTTGAATCTAGAAGAGGAGAATGGGAGTGTTAGAAAGGAAGAGCAGATAGAAGCAGCAGAGGGAGGGGAAGAAAGAGAGAATAGAGAGAGAGAGAGAGAGAGAGAGAAAAATAATGGCAAGGGAGGAGTCGAGAAGGGAGGGAGGGGGAAACTATATTGTTTTGTGCCACAGGGCCAGCATCATCTCGTAAACCGCCAGCTTGTGAGTTTTCAGGAAGTGGAATCTCTCCATAAGGAGGGTTTCATCAATCTGAGCACGCCATTCCTCTACGGTAGGAGAGACCTGCGTTTTCCATTTTCTGGGTATAAGTATCTTGGCGCCTGTGATCATAATCAGCAGGAGGGCCAGATGTGCTTCACTTTGTGCTTTGGGTAATTCCAGAAATAAGAGTATCTCTGGGGAATTAGGGACGTTAATATTGAGGATTCCAGACATTTCCTCTACGACTGTCGGCCAGAAGTTCCCAAGGTTCTGACAGTGCCACCAAATGTGAAGTAGTGACCCGTCTTCGCCACATCCCCTCCAACAAGTGGGGTTGAGAGTAGGGAACAGATTATGCAGCCTTACCGTGGTAAGGTACCACCTACTTAGAAGCTTTATATGAGACTCTTGAATATATGCTGACACCGAGGATTTCTTAATCAAGCCAATAGCTTTCAGCCATACCTTATAATCGAATTCTGAGCCCAGTTCTCTGTGCCACTGGCCGATATATGTGGGGAGGGTGTCCGCCTCGGGAACGAGCAAAATTTTATAAATCATTGATATCAAGTGCTTTGGGACTTGTACAGAGGCACAGAGGGTCTCAAAGGGTGTTAGATTCCTTCCCAAGTCCTGTCTATTTTTATGGGTTTTTATAAAATGGATTAGCTAATTGTAGTGTAACCATGAGTTAAATATTCCTGTGTGTAATTCTTTCAGCCTATCCTGGGGCAAAATGTTTCCGTTTTCTACTATGCCTTGTAGTGACCCCTCTCTAAGACTGTATGGCCTGGACCTGTGGGAGCCTAATTTGTGAAAGGGAAGATCAGGATTCTCGACAATCGGGAGAAGAGGAGAGCATTTTGTAGATATACGAGTAGTAGTAGCTACCATACAGTCCCACACCCGGAGAGTCTCTGTCAATAAATGATAATTCCGAATGATCTTCGGTCTCTTTTGAGGGGAGATCCAAGCCAGTATGCCCATGTTATTTAGTTTGAGTATGTTTCTGTCTAGCTGCACCCATGCCTTCTGTTCTACATTGTGAGACCATTCGACTACCCTCTGTAAAATAACAGCATTTCTATATGTTTTTAAGTTGGGAAGGCCCAATCCTCCTCTATCTCTGGGCAGGTACATGTTTCGCCTAGCAAGACGGGGTTTAACTTTAGCCCATACAAATTGCTCGATAAGTCTTTGGAGCTGGTCTAGATAGCCCGAAGGAAGAGCAATAAGGACTGTCTGAAAAATATATAAAATCCTTGGAAGGATGTTCATTTTGATAACTCCCACTCTTCCCAACCAGGAGATGGGCTCCTCTCTCCAAGAGGAGAGATCTACTGTGATATTATGTTTGAGTGGTCTGTAGTTATGTTTAAAAAGGTCTGAGTGGTTGGGGGTAAGATATATTCCCAGGTACTTTAATTTATCCTTGGCGATTTTGATTTTGTATTTTTTTTGTATAGCTTGTATAATTTTAGGACATGTGTTAATATTTAAGAGTTCTGACTTGTTAAGGTTGAGGAGGAAATTGGAAACATCACCAAAGGTCTTTAATTCATTTAATAATTCGGGGAGAGATGTATCGACCTCAGTGATTGTGTAGAGAACATCGTCAGCATAAAGAGCTTGTTTATGTTCGACTTGATCTATACGTATTCCCGATATGTTTTGATTTTGTCTGATTTTTTGAGCTAGGGCTTCTATGAATATGGCAAATAGGAGCGGGAATAAAGGACACCCCTGCCTGGTGCCATTGCTAATAGGGAAAGATTCAGATAGAGTCCCGTTCACTCTAATCCTAGCATTAGGGCTCGAGTAGAGGGCAAAAACCGTATTAAGGAAAGCTTCCCCGAGACCCATTCTCTCCATAACCCGACGCAGAAAAAGCCAATCGACCCTGTCGAAGGCCTTCTCCGTGTCGGTTGAGAACAGCACCAAGGGTATGTTTGTGTTTCTGGCGTGGGAGATAAGCTGCAAGACCCTGGCGGTGTTGTCTTTGGCTTCCCTGTTTGGACAAAGCCCACTTGGTCATTAGAAACTAATTCTGGGAGATATTTGTTGAGGCGATTCGCCAGGATTTTTGCCAAGAGTTTCATGTCCGTATTGATTAGGGATATGGGTCTAAAGTTTTCTGGAACCTCTGGTGCCTTACCGGGCTTAGGGATGACTGTTACATGGTCTTCCAGGAGAATTTTGGATAGATGTGGGTTGTCTCTAAGGTTATTAAACAACTGAAGGAGGGGGATAGATATCTCATCTACAATTTTTTTGTAATATGAAGACGTAAAACCGTCCGGGCCTGGGCTTTTTCCCGAAGGGGAATCTTTAATGGCTTGAATCAATTCCTCCCTAGTAATTGGGGAGTCTAGATATTCCGAGGCCTCACTAGATAAAGTCGGTAACTCTAGGCCTTGGAGGTATGTATCAATGGCTTTAGACTTCTGAGGCTGCTGGGTCTCTCCCTCAGACGGCGCCATACTTTTCTTTATGTTATACAGTGAGTGATAATATTTGTGAAACTCAGAGGCAATCTGCGAGCTACTATGTAAGTGGCGACCGTCTTTGGGTTTGAGTGAGTGGATATAGGACTGTAGCTGTTTTTTCTTAAGGGATCTAGCCAACATTCTACCAGGCTTGTTCCCTCCTTCATAATAGTAGCGCCTCAGGGAAAGTGCTTTCTTTTGCCTCAGCTCTTCTAAATATTTATTTAGCTCTAGTCTTGTAGAGGTTAGTCTATCTCTCACGTCTGCGTTTAGGGGGTCTGACTTATGTGATGTTTCTAGTGTACTTAATGTAGAGGTTAATTCAGAGTAGCAGACTCGCCATTGTTTATTTAGTTTTGCTTTGTGTCTAATGATAACTCCCCGTATCACACTTTTATGAGCTTCCCATAACGTCACCAGTGACGTAGAAGGGTTCTTATTTATGTGGAAATACTCCTTAATCGCTTTGCGAATGTCTTCTAGTATTAAGGGGTCATCAAGTAAGGTGGCGTCGAGTTTCCACGTGTAGTTGGTGACCGGAATATCGGGCCATTGCACCAGGAAAGTGACCGGTGCGTGGTCCGACCATGTGATATGACCTATTTCGCATTTCTGCGCAATTGAGAGGCCGATGGAGTCTGTATAGATGTAGTCTATTCATGAAAAGCTATTGTGGGGCATAGAATAGAAGGAGTAATCCCTTGATTTTGGGTGGAGGAATCTCCAAGTGTCATGGAGGGCAACCTCTCTAAGGGAGGAATTAACCTGGTGTATTGTAGATGAGGGGGTGCATGTTGTACCCTTCGATGAGTCCATTACAGGATTGGCTACTAGATTAAAGTCCCCTGCCAAAAATGTAATCCCCTTGGAGTGTTCCAAGAGGAGGTTAGTGACCTTCTCAATAAAGCATCCCTGTGAGTGACTGGGAGAGTACACGGCTGCCAGTGTAATGTAGTAGCCGTATAGTGTTCCTATCGCTATTATAAATCTGCCCTCCGGATCTTTTTCTAGTTGGGTTAAGTGGAAAGGTACTGACTTATGAAAGATGATGCCCACCCCCCCTTTTTTGCTCGCCCCCGAGGCAAACACCGCCGTTGGGAAAGTAGGGTTATGCCATTTAGGTTCTTACCCCTTCTGGAAGTGAGTCTCTTGCACAAGAACAATATGGCTCTGAAGTTTAGATAACTCTTTAAAGGCAATAGACCGCTTGCCCGGGTTATTAAGGCCTTTTGCGTTTATTGTGGTGATATTAATACCATGGTCCTGAAACCTGCTGGCTCTGGGCAGCATGTTTGCTTTCTGTGTGGGCGGGAAAGGAGAGGAAAAAAACAAAAAAAAAAAACCTAAACATTAGAGAAAGAAAAAAAAGAGAAGGAAACCTATATATACAAAACAATCGAAGTACTCTTCTAGTTATGACAGTGTATTACTCATACACCGTTATGTGTTGTAATTATGAGCAATCAAATGTGCATGCAATTCAATAAACAAAGTAAGAAGAAAAAACAAATCGTATTCTTTTATAACACAACAATTTCAGAAAGAAAATAAAAACTCTATCAACAACAATAGGGGAAAAGCCCCATAACTGACGTTAGTTATTATTGAACTCAGCACCCCGATTACAGCATCGGGGTGCGATGCATTCTATTTTTTATGGCACATGATGGAAAGATAGGGCTTACGTGCTGGGCCGTGTGAGGGGGTCAAAACCCCCTGTTGGGGCGTATATAGTATTCCTAGAAATTTTGTTGGGATTGACCGCATACTTCAACTCAACTGCTACATGTCAAATAGTGCAGCCTATCTTTTTTTTTTTGTAAAATAATTCAACCGAGAAGAAAACTATGAGTTTAAAGTATCAGACAATCTGTAGTTAAATTGGCTTCTATTGTGAGTAGGGTTCAAGGAGGGGGGGACCAAGTATACCATAATATTCCTCATATGGGGGCGTAGTTTCAGAGCCCAACTGCCCTTAATATCATATAAACCATTTTCTAAGTAGACAGTGTATTTGTAAGGGGGAATAACAGGGTCTGTCGAAGATAATAAGTGGATATAACTTGTGATATCTGTTCCCTAGAATGTGCATCCTAGAACTTAGAAGTACCCTGCAGGTGGCTCAAGGACTCCATTAGGTTTTAGTCTAGTGCCAGGGGCCTATACTTAAATCTCGTTTAATTCTAATAAAACACTCTAGAGAATTTAACATATCTGCTTTCAATAAAGATAAACAAACCTAACAGTAAATACATAAACAATTCTATATTATCAGGAGTCCAGATTCAAGTCCAGCATCTCAGACCGGGGATAAGGTCTATCATATCACAACTTTATCAGAAAAAAAAAAAAATGATACAGTACTTTACCCAACAGATTCCGGACCCAAAGGTTCACCCAAAGGAGGATTGGGAGGAGGGTGTATCATTTTCAGAACTTGCACTCCTTGAAGTGGGCATCTGCAGAGACAAATTATCAAAGAATTCTTTTTCATCCGCCCCTGGCCTAAAGATAACGGTCTTATTGTTATTATTGGCTATGATGGAGACGGGAAAACCCCAGCGATATTGTATCTTCTGAGACCTTAAGGCGGATGTTATGTGGCTTAGTTCTCTCCTCTTCTGAAGGGTTACTGGCGACAAGTCAGTAAAAAGCTGTATCTCTTCCCCGGCATGCGTTATAGGATGTTTACGCCTTGCTTCTTGGATGATCTCTTCCTTGTCCTTAAAGCTAAGGAATTTGACAATTATGTCTCTAGGCGGGGCTTTGCTGGGAGGTCTGGGCCTGAGGGCCCTGTGCGCCCTTTCAAGAGGAACATCTGGAGCAGAAGGCTTTCCTTTAATAATTCTGAAAAGGGCTTGCAAATATCCCTCAATCCCTTGCTGAGAGACCGTTTCAGAAACACCACGTATTCGCAGGTTGTTCCTGTGGCCTCTATTATCGAGGTCTTCGATTTTGTCATTCAAAAATTGTAGATTATCCGCGTGGTGTTGTAGTTCAGTCAAATTCTGTTTTATAGATGCAGACGTGTTGCCCATGCTTGTCTCTAGAATCAAGTGCTGCCATGTCCTTTTTTAGGTCTCCAAATAAAGATTTCATCTCCTGTAGGACACCCTTTATATCCTCTTTGGAAGATAAATGAACTATGTCCTCCTTAGTAAGCAATGATGAGGGTGGAGAGTCATTATTAGGATAGGGAGCTTGAATCAGATCCATGTCTTCCCTGCTCACAGTTTTGCCTATATTTACTGGCTTTAGCTATTGAGAAAGGGGCTTAGAGTGAGCTGCTTTATCGGCCCTGCTCTGCTTTTTATTCGGCATAACCTGCTTGTGTGAGATCTGAGGGTTGTGATGTAGTTGAGAGTCCCTGAAATTGTATCTATGTGGCATGGGTGCCTGTATATGGGGAGAAGTGAAAGATCAGGCCTCTGACTATTTTTTATTTCCACAGTTCCCACAGAGCGCCTTAACCATCACCCCATAGTGCACACTGATCTCCGGTCCTCTGCCTGCTTCAGGCACGACCCTCTGTCCCCTTCTATCGACAGACCTGTCTGACTTGTCCTTATTGTGTTACCTGCTGCTTGCTTCGGCGGACTGATGTGGGGGAGAGCAGGCAAAGCCCTCCGATTGCGGCAGCAAGCGCTGGTGTCGGCCCTCTCAGAATGGGTGTGTATCTGCTTAACCGGCTTCTCGCGGTACAGGGTGCTCTGCAATATACCCGAGGTAAGATGTAAGTCCAGTGATCTCCGGGGTACCAGGGGCTGTAGGTTGGTAGTGGTTTCCAGTGATTGCCTCCTCACCCAGCGCGGGCCGCAAACAGTAGTCGGGAGTTTCCGGTCCCCAGACAGGCCTGATAGAGTCTCGGCACCGCAACAGACAGGCCCTGCAGCGATCGAGTTCACAATAGCCTCAGAAAGTTAGTGTCACTATTCAGGGGTGCAATATCAACCTTTATGCCCTTATTAACGTTCAATTAGTGCCATAGAAAGCTATCCTGTCAGTTAAAGAAGCAGGAGCCCTTCTAGTGCGTGGCCATCTTCCTGCACGGCGAGACTCCGCCTCCCACAGTTTTCTGTTATTATATTGCAATTATAATATAATTGTAATATTATTTTCCTGTTTTTTTTTATGGTTAGAGGATGTTTAATCCCTCCCTTTTTCATCCATTACTCATGGTCTCTGCCACAGCTTGGGTATTAGTTCCCAGAGGTAATAGATCATGGACTCATCACCTAATATAACTGGTTTTCAAACCTTTCCTCAGGCCTCCCCAACAGGCCAGGTTTTCAGGATAACCTTGGATGAGAGCAGGTAAAAAGCCATGTTTACTAATCAGCTGATTATTTCATCTGTGCTCCAGTTCAGATATCCTAAAAATGTGTCCTGTTAGGGATGCCTGAGAACAGGTTTGGAAACCAGTGACCTACATGAAAGAAAACATGATTGATATCTTACCTGATACATTCCTTTCTTTCATGGTTATAAGAGTCCACAAGACCTCACCCTGATTGTTTGATATTTTTTGTTCTATTTTCAGCACATCCTTTTTTCCCATTTCCTCTATTTATTTTGCTCTTTTTCATTCTCACCTCTGTCAGCTTGGTTATACGTCAGACTGATTACTATAGAAGTGGGAGGGTTTATATAGAGCTCTGAGGTTTAGGAATCTTTGCCTCCTCCTAGTGGCAGGAAAGAAAATTACCAGGAGTAATGGATCATGGACTCTTATCAACATGAAAGAAAGGAATTTATCAGGTAAGATATAAATTATGTTTTTCAATAGAGAGGCCATCAGATCTATCTCTGGGAGACTCCAAAGACCCACAATCTGATTGAAAACATCCAGATGGTGAGATATTTCCCGTGGATGCAGGGATTAACAACTGAGAAAATCCGCTTCCCAATTGTTTACCCCGGGAATATGTACTGCAGAGATTAGACAACAATTCTCCTTTGCCTAAGAAAGTATTTGAGAAACCTCTCTCATAACTAGGGAACTGCGAGTTCCCCCCCACCCTGATGATTGATATAGGCCACTGCAGTGACATTGTCTGACAGAAAAAGACAAAAAGATGAGACTGCCTTTCCAACAGGGGACAACTCTGAAGGGTCTTGAAAATTGGTTTAATAACAGACTTAAAGGGACAGTCAACGCCAAAATTGTTAATGTTTAAAAAGATAGATAATGCCTTTATTACCCATTCCCCAGTTTTGCACACCCAACAAGGTTATATTAATACACTTTTTACCTCTGTGATTACCTTGTATCTAAGCCTCTTATTTATTATCTATTGACTTGCATTTTAGCCAATTTGTGCAGTGTCAGCCATAACTCCGGGAGTGAGCACAATGTTATTTATATGGCGCACATGAACTAGCAGTCTCCTGTTGTGAAAACGCTAATAAAAAAGCATGTGATAAAAGGCTGTCTGTATTGGCATAGAAACAGGCAGAAATTTAGAGGTTTAAATGTTATTAAGTATATTAATATAATAATATTGGTTGTGCAAAGCTTGTGAATGAGTAGAAAATGTGTTATCTATATTTTTAAGCAATAACAATTTTGGTGTTGACTGTCCCTTTAATTCTAACCAAAGCATGACCAAAACCATGAATACAAGGAAGATTAGCAATCTTCTTGTGGAACAAAACTGAGCAGAAATCCGTCCTTTCAAAGAACTGGCAGATAAACCCTATTCTTAACCATCCTGCAAAAACTGCAAAATCCTGGGCATTCTAAAAGAATGCCAGGGGAAAACCATGATCCATACACCAATAAATTAAGGCCTTTCAAATTCTCAATAACAGAATGAGAAAAACCTCTTTGCCTAAGAACTAACCAATCAATATCCATGCCATCATATTTAGAGACTTGAGATCCAGATGAAAAAACGGGCCTTGAGACAGAAGGTCTCAGTGCAGAGGAAGTGGCCAAGGTGGAGCAATCAGAATTACTGATGCCTCCTCTTGCCTGATCCTGACAATCACTCTGGATAGAACAAGTGGAGGAAAAACATAGGCTAGTTGAAATGACAATGAAGCCACCAGAGTAGCCACAAACTCTGAGGATCCCTTTTATTATTATTATTATTATTGGTTATTTGTAGAGCGCCAACAGATTCCGCAGCGCTATAAACAAATGCGGAGTACAACAAAACATTTATAGGGATCAAACAAATAGAGGGCCCTGACAAGAGTGGCACTGTTGTAGTCAGCTCTTAAGAAGGTGATCTACAAACAGCTGTATTCTTAGGCGTACATGCTAAGGGGGTTCAGGGGATAGCAATAGGGGAAAGGAACTGGTCTAAAGAAAGGTTAGTGTAGGTTGTATGCATCCCTGAAAAGTAGAGTCTTTAGGGAGCACTTGAAGCTTTCAAAACTAGGGGAGAGTCTTGTGGAGCGAGGCAGCGAGTTCCACAAGATAAGAGCCAATCTGGAGAAGTCCTGTAAAAGTGAGTGTGAGGAGGTAACAAGAGAGTAGAGTAGGAGGTCAAGAGCAGAGCAAAGGTGACGGGAGAGAGAGTATCTGGAGACAAGGTATATAAAGATATAGGGGGGAGCAGTGCAGTTGAGGGCTTTGTATGTCAGAGTGCGAATTTTGTGTTTAATCCTAGAGACAAGAGAAAGCCAGTGAAGGGATTTACCACCTCAAATGAAAGTTTATTCCATGAATCCACCACCCTTTCTGTAAACAAATGCTTCCTCAAATTTCTCCTGAATTTGCTAGCCTCTAACTTTAGATTGTGATCCCTTGTTTTGGCATTTATTTTTTGTGAAACATGCTTTCAGCTTCATATATTTATATCATGTTGCCTCTTTCCCTTCTATCCTCTAAACTATACATATTTAGATCATAGAGTCTTTCTTTGTACGTTTTATATGTTAGACCATGTACCATTTTTGTAGCCCTCCTTTGGACAGCTTCTAGTTTATTTATATCTTTCTGAAGATATGGTCTCCAGAACTGTACACAGTATTCCAGATTTGGTCTAACTAATGATCTGTAAAGTAGCATAAGAACCTTGCTATTTCTGCTACTAATACCTCCAATGCAACCAAGTATTCGACTGGCCTCACTGGCTGCACTGCTGCATTGTGTACCAAATTTTAAATCATCTGAAATAATTCCCAAGTCCCTTTCTTCTCCCTGGTCTATTATTTTAGTAACATGGTCAAATAAATCAATTAGATTAGTCTGACATGATCTTCCAGCAGTGAAACCATGCTGTCCTTTGTCTTCTAAGTTGTTTGTCTGAAGGAAAGATACAAGTCTTTCCTTTAAAAGAGTTTCCATTAATTTCCCTGCAATTGAGGTCAAACTGACTGGCCTATAGTTAGCAGAATCTTCGCTTCTACCCTTTTTATGAAGAGGTACTACACCGGCAATTTTCCAGTCTTTGGGAACAACTCCTTAATCAGCTAATGGAGTAGCTATTACGGATCAAAGTTCTTTTAGAACCCTTGGATGAATATTTTCTGGACCCACAAACTTATTTACTTTTATTTTTGATGAAGCCCTTTAAACCTCTTCCTCTGTAAAAAGAAAAGTACTACTCACATTATTATTTACAGTAACATCCCTTAATAGAATCTCACATCCAGGAAGAAATGTGAGAAAGTAAGTGACAAGGGTTAGCAAGGAAGGAGATAAGTCTGGTGCAGAGAAGTAGATTTGGGTGTCGTCGGCATACAAATAATATTGGAAACTGTGGGACTTAATTAGGGAACCTAATGACGTGTAGATTGAGAAGAGAAGGGGACTGAGGACAGAGCATTGCGGTACCCCGACAGAAAATGGTGACGGGACATAGGAGGCCCCAGAGAAAGCTGCCCTAAAGGTACAGTTTGACAGGTAGGAAGAGAACCACGAGAGAACTGTCACAAATGCCGAAGGATTGAAGGGTTTGGAGCAAAAGAGGATGGTCAACAGTATCAAAGGCTGTGGACAGATCAAGGAGGATAAGCAGAGAGAAGTTGCCTTTTGATTTTGCTGTAAGTAGGTCGTTGGTAACCTTAATGATTGCTGTCTCTGTGGAGTGATGGGGATGTAATCCAGATTGCAGTGGGTCAAGGAGGGAGTTTAATGTAAGGAAATGCGATAGGCATGCATATACTAGCTTTTCGAGAAGCTTTGAGGCAAGAGGGAAATAGGGCGGTAGTTGGATGGGGAGGTTGGATTAAGGGGTAAGGGTAGAAGAGAGGGAGGGGAGTAGCTGTGAGGGGATAGGGTCAAAAGGGACAGGTAGTGAGGTGAGAGCACAGTATAAGTGCAGAAACGTTTTCCTCAGTAACCGGAGAAAGAGCTTAGTTTATGGCTACGTGGGTTCTGGTTGATTGCGAGCGTTTGAAGGGGTGAGAGAATGGAAGTATGTTGAGAGCTGATTTTGTTTCTGATGGAGTCAATTTTGTTATTGAAGTGGCTGGCAAAGGCTTGAGCTGACAGAAATTGTATTAGGAGGTGGGGTGGGTGGAGAAGATTAGTGAAATGGAGAACAGACGTTTTGGGTTTGAAGAAAGAGTAGAGATAAGAGTAGAGAAGTAATGCTGCTTATAGAGATTAAGGGCAGAATAGTAGGAGTTCAATATGAACTTGTAATAAAGAAAGTCAGCTGAACTCCGAGATTTTCGCCAGTGCCGCTCAGCAGTATGGGAACATCTGAGTAGGTACCGTGTCAGAGGAGTATGCCAGGGCTGAGGATGAGTGTGTGATTTCCGAGGTATGGTAAGAGGGGCCAGATTGTCAAGGACGGATGTAAGGGTGAAATTATAGTGGCAGATAGATGGTCAGGGCAGGAAAAGGAGGAGAAGGATAGGAGGAGAAGGATGAGAGGAGAGGTTCGAGGGAATTAGCAAGCTGTTGCTGATCCAATGACATAATGCTTCTGTGAAGTTTGGGGTGAGGAGTAGAAGTAGGGAGAGTTGTAGGGAGGGATGATATGTTGAAAGTGAGGAAAAGGGGAGTTTGTGAAGTTTGAAATAGTGCATTGATAGCTAAAGATCAAGTCAAGGGAGTGACCATCTTTGTGAGTGGGATAATCAGTCCATTGTGACAAACCAAAAGAGGAAGTGAGTTGCAGAAGTTGTTTTGCAGAGGAGGCAGTGGGATTGTCAAGAGGGATGTTGATGTCACCAAGAATGAGGGCAGGGGTGTCTGAGGTAAGGAAATAAGGTAGCCAGGCAGCCAAGTGATCTAGAAATTGAGTTGAGGAGCCAGAGGGTCGGAATATTACTGCACACGTATAGAGAGGGGAGAGAATAAGCAAATCATGTGGGTTTCGAATGAGGAAAATGTGAGGGAAGAGATGGTTTGTATTTGTTGAAAGGTGCAACGAGAGGTAAGTAAGACCAGGATTAGGGGAGATGTCACCAGCAGTTAGTAAAAGCAAGAGGGAGAGTGACTTGAGATACAGATTTGCAGTAATGAGACGAGGTGCAGGGGGGAGAGTGTTTAGGAATAGGTAAATTTCACGAGTAAAAAAGTAAGGTGAGTTTAAAAGAGATGGGCTACTGAACAGACAAGAGGTAGCAAAAAGGAATATGAATATATTGAGCATTTTTACAAAAGTGGGAACCAATTAAACATTGTATTACAGTAGCGTAAGGAAACAATGAGATACATAAAACACAATATTACAAGAGTACTTGCCTTATGCCTTGGCCCTTGTCCAACCCTTAATCGATTCTTGTATAATTATTTTCTTAATGCCTCACTTATAAAATGATAACTAAAAGACTTTTGTGGCGATCATCACTTTATGTACACACAAATGCTTCATTATCATATCTGTCTGCATTCCAAAGCCCAATACATAGAGAAAACTATTGAAAATGACAATTTTATTACTTATCTTTCCTAACCCCAACATATTTTTTTTACACAGCTTTTTTTTTTACAGCCAATAGATACTAAAGGCAAAATCGGCTATTTCAAATGCTAAAACATAATTTATGCTTACCTGATAAATTATTTTCTCTTTCTTGGCAGTGACAGTCCACAAATTAATTATCTATTGGAAATACATCACATGGCCACCAGGAGGCAGCAAGGACACCCCAAAGAAAGCATTATATTTCCCTCCCACTTTCCCTACTCTCTCAGTAGTTCAAGCTGAGGATAAGGAAAAGTAGAGAGCTACAAGGGGTAGAGCGGTGCCAAAAAGACTGCCGCCACAATAGAATTTCAGGGCAGGTTCCTGGACTCACTGCCAAGAAAGAAAATTATTTATCAGGTAAGCATGAATTATGTTTTCTTTCCAATGGAAGTGAGAGTCCACAAATTAATTTGTTACCTATAAAAAATTAATACCCAAGCTGTGGGGGACACGGAATGAATAGGGAGTGAATAGGGAGTGAAAGGTAGGAAGGCAGTCCTAAGAACTAGACACCACCACTTGAAGAACCTTTCTCCCAAAAGATGGCTCTGCTGAGGCAAAAACATCAAATGGGTAAAATTTTGTGAACGTATGCAAGGACGACCAAGCAGCAGCATTACAAATCTGTTCAACTGAAGCTTCACACACGGGTAGTGTGTGCTGTAATCCGAGATGGAGGCTGCTGCCCCGCTTCTAAATTTGCCATGCGAATCAAACTTTTGATTCAGAAGGATAGGGTAACAGCAGTGGCTTTCTGACCTTTGCACTTACCAGAATGCAGGACAAGTAAGGAAGATAATTGACAAAATTCCTTGGTAGCATGAAGATAAAACTTTAAAGCTCTAACCACATCCAGAATATGTAAAAACCTCTACTTAGATGAAGAAGGATGGAACAACAATTTCCTAATATTGTGAGTTTAACCCCTTAATGACCGGACCATTTTTTCAATTTTCTTACCCTTAATGACAATGGCTATTTTTACATTTCTGCAGTGTTTGTGTTTAGCTGTAATTTTCCTCTTACTCATTTACTGTACCCACACATTATATACCGTTTTTCTCGCCATTAAATGGACTTTCTAAAGATACCATTATTTTCATCATGTCTTATAATTTACTAAAAAATGGGAAAAAACACACTTTTTCTAACTTTGACCCCCAAAATATGTTACACATCTACAATCACCAAAAAACACCCATACTAAATAGTTTCTAAACGTTGTCCTGAGTTTAGAAATACCCAATGTTTACACGTTCTTTGCTTTTTTTGCAATTTATGGGGCAATAAATACAAGTAGCACTTTGCTATTTCCAAACCACTTTTTTTCAAAATTAGCGCTAGTTACATTGGAACCCTGATATCTGTGAGGAATACCTGAATATCCCTTGACATGTATATATTTTTTTTAGAAGACAACCCAAAGTATTGATCTAGGCCCATTTTGGTATATTTCATGCCACCATTTCACCGCCAAATGCGATAAAATAAATAAATAAAAAAGTTCACTTTTTCACAAAATTTGTCACAAACTTTAGGTTTCCCACTGAAATTATTTACAAACAGCTTCTGCAATGATGGCACAAATGGTTGTAAATGCTTCTCTGGGATCCCCTTTTTTCAGAAATAACAGACATATGGCTTTGGGGTTGCTTTTTGGTAATTAGAAGGCCGCTAAATGCCGCTGCGCACCACACGTGTTTTATGCCCAGGAGTGAAGGGGTTAATTAGGGAGCTTGTAGGGTTAATTTTAGCTTTAGTGTAGTGTAGTAGACAACCCCAAGTATTGATCTAGGCCCATTTTGGTATATTTTATGCCACCATTTCACCGCCAAATGCGAGCAAATAAAAAAAAAAACTTTACATTTTTCACAATTTTAGGTTTCTCACTGAGCTTGTGCTATTATGGCAAAAATTTTTGTTAAAGCTGCTCTAGGATCCCCTTTGTTCAGAAATAGCAGACATATGGCTTTGGCGTTGCTTTTTGGTAATTAGAAGGACGCTAAATGCTGCTGCGCACCACACGTTAATTATGCCCAGCAGTGAAGGGGTTAAATTAGGTAGCTTGTAGGGAGCTTGCAGGGTTAATTTTTGAGATCAGCCTCCCACCTGACACATCCCACCCCCTGATCCCTCCCAAACAGCTCTCTTCCCTCCCCCACCCCACAATTGTTCCCGCCATCTTAAGTACTGGCAGAAAGTCTGCCAGTACTAAATAAGAGGTTTTTTTTTAAATAAAAATAATACAATATTTTACCTGTGATGGACCCCTGCCTTAGCCCCAACCACCCTGATCCCCCCTCCAGCTCTCTAACCCTCTCCCCTACCTAATTACCGCCATTTTGGGTACTGGCAGCTGTCTGCCAATACCCAGTTTGGCCCCAAAAACCAAAGTATTTTTATTTTATTTTTAACTTAAAACTCTTTCTGTAGTGTAGCAGCCCCCCCACAATACCCCCACCCCCTCCCAGATCCTTTTATATTTAATATTTTTTTTTTTTTTACCTTTTTCTCCCTTTCTGCCCTCATTCATTGGTGTCAGTGTGGCTAATGCGCGCACATGCACACATGCACCCCCTCGTGCACGCACCCTCACACCCGGACAACGGCACCATCGCTACCGGTCCAGAGAGGGCCACAGTGTGGCTCTCTCTGCATCGGAGGCTTGTAAAGTGGTATTGCAGGATGCCTCCATATCGAGGCATCACTGCAATACCCTCAGAGCTGCTGGAAGCGGTTGTGATCGCTTCCAGCACTCTGTTAGACAACTGACGTACCAGGTACGTCTATTGTCATTAACTGTTAGTTTTTGCATGATGTACCTGGTACGTCAGTTGTCATTAAGGGGTTAAACAACCTTAGGTAAAAATCTAATTTTTGTCCGCAGAACAGCCTTATCTGCATGGAAAAAAAAATCAGATAAGTCACATTGAAAGGCAGACAATTCAGAAACTCTAGGAGCAGATAAGATGGATAACATTTAAAGGGACATAAAACAAGTTGGGATAGAGACAAAATATGTACTTTAATTACTTTACCTGCAAATGTATACTGCAGTGCCGCCTCGTCATTAACCCTTTCTTTTAAGTTTCTGAATTGTAGAGCTCTAACTCCCCCCCACACATTTCCTTTTATGGCTGCAGCTATAGCCACCTTTGTTTTAGTAAAATGCAGAAGTGAATAGGGATTGTCTGCTGAGCATGCCTAGAAGCTGTGAACTCAGTTTAAATACAATGCCTCTGTATAAACACTGATAAGGGGGGTGGGGTGGAGTTAGCTGCTCCAGACAGCACAGCTTTGTAACTAATTTTCCTTATTTTTAAAAATTATTTTAAAATACTAGCCAGCAATTTTGAAACATTTTTTTATGCAAATTATTTTTACTTAATTAGCCCTTTTAGAATATGCACAGATCTCAACCTGTTTTATGGCACTTTAACTTTTATCTTGTTAAGTTTTGTTTTTTATCAATAGAATGCATAGGCTCAAATAGAGCCCGTTGAACGCTAAGAACAAGATTAAAGGGACTGTCTACAATATCATTTTTATTGTTTTAAAAATATAGATAATCCCCTTATTACACATTCCCCAGTTTTACATTACCAACAGATATATTAATATACTTTTTAGCTCTGTGATTACCTTGCATCTAAGCATCTTCTGACAGCCCCCTGATCACATGACTTTTTATTTATTATCTATTGACTTGCATTTAGTACTGTGTTGTGCTAACGATTAATTAACTCCTCAGGCGTGAACACAATGTTATCTGTGTGGCCCACACGAACTAGCAGTCTCCTGTTGTGAAAATAAAATAAAGCATGTGATGAGAGGCTGTCTGTAGTGGCTTAGAAACAGGCAGCAATTTAGAGGTTTAAATGTTATAAAGTATATCAATATATCAATGTTGGTTGTGCAAAGCTGGGTGGGGAATGGATAGTACAGGCATTATCTATCTTTTTAAACAATAACAATTTTAGTGTAGACTGTCCCTTTAAGGCTCCATGGAGGAGCAACAGGTTTGTAAACAGATCTAATTCTAGCAAAAGCTAACAGGACTGAACATCTGGGAAACGAGCCAAAACAGAACGAGCAGAAATCTGACCCTTAAAGGGACATAACACAGGTTGAGAACTGTACATATCCTGATTGACCTGAATCATGGCAAATATAAGTATAAAACATATATTTAGAACTTTACATATAAAGTGCCAAACCATAGCTGAGAGTGTCATAAATAAAATAAGAGTTACTTACCCAAAGACACTCATCTACATAAAGTAGATAGCCAAACCAGTACTAAAACGAGAATCAGTAGAGGTAATGGTATATAAGAGTATATCGTCGATCTGAAAAGGGAGGTAGGAGAAGAAATCTCTACGACCGATAACAGAGAACCTATGAAATAGATCCCCTAGAGGAAGACCATGGTATTCAAATAGGCAATACTCTTCACATCCCTCTGACATTCACTGCACTCTGAGAGGAAAACCGGGCTTCAGCCTGCTGCAAAGCGCATATCAACGTAGAAATCTAGCACAAACTTACTTCACCACCTCCATGGGAGGCAAAGTTTGTAAAACTGAATTGTGGGTGTGGTGAGGGGTGTATTTATAGGCATTTTAAGGTTTGGGAAACTTTGCCCCTCCTAGTAGGAATGTATATCCCATACGTCACTAGCTCATGGACTCTTGCCAATTACATGAAAGAAATGCATGCTCCAGCAGATAATGCATATGCATTTTTGCATTCTACCAAAAGAACAATAGATATGATTACAGCCATAGAAGGAAATGTGTGGGGGGAGTTAAAGCTTTGCAATTCAGAAACGAAAAAGAAAGGGTTAATGGCAGTATAAATTTGCAAGTAAAGTAATTAAAAGTACATATTAAATTTGTCTCTATCCCAACTTGTTTTATGTCCCTTTAAGAGAGCTAGCCAACAGGCCCTTCTCTAAACTATCCTGAAGAAATTGAAGGATATTTGGGGTCTTCACCTTGTGCAATGGGACTCCCCAGTTCTCACACCAAGACAAATAAGTTTTCTATACCTTGTGGGAAATAAACCTGGCAACAGGATTCCTTGCCTGAATCAAAGTATCAATAACCATCTCAGAGAATCGTCTATGCATTCAGCCTGAGGGAATCTAGATTTTGAAAGAAGAAAAGACCCTGCGCCATAAGGTCTGGCTTCGGAGGTAACTGCCATGGATGAGATGACATTGTCACTAGGTCCGCATACCAAGTCCTGCGTGGCCACGCTGGAGCTAGCAGGATTGCAGAAATTCACTCCTGTTTGATTACAACTATAACTTGAGGAAGAAGAACAATTGATGGAAAGAGATATACTAGATTGAAGTACCATGGAACTGCTAAAGCATCTACTAACTTCGCTAGAGGATCTCTGGACCTCGATCCGTATCTAGGCAGTTTGGCATTAATGCCGGAAGCCATCAAATCTATCTCCGGGCACCCCCACCTGTGGGTGATCTCGGGAAACACCTCCAGGTTTAGCAACCATTCCCGGAGCGTAGTCTATCTGCTTGGAAAATCTGCTTCCCAATTGTCCATGCCTGGAATGTGGATAGATGATATCCGACATTAATAAGTCTCTGCCCACTGAAGGATACAAGATACTTCCTTCATCGCCAGAGAATAGAGTTCTGCCCTGGTAATTGAAATAGGCCACCGTAGTGATGTAATCTGATTGCAATTGAATAAAAATGCATGGAATACAACTGAGGTCACAACTTTAGAAACATAACATGATAGATTACAGGTTACTTTTTTGCTATAATAGCCTTATGCATGTCTCAGGAATTTTTGAATTCCTTTACAGTATTTGTGTCTACCACCTCAAATGGAAGTTTATTCCATGAACCCACCACACTTTCTGTAAAAAAATCCTTCCTCATATTTCTCCTGAATCTGCTACCCTCTAACATTATATGGTGACCCCTTGTTTTGGCATTTATTTTTTTGTGGAAAATGCTTTCAGCTTCTACTTTAATAAGTCCCTTCACATATTTGAAGGTTTCTATCATGTCACCTCTTTCCCTTCTATCCTCTAAACTATACATATTTTGATCATTAAGTCTCTTTGTATTTTTTATATTTTAGACCATGTACCATTTTAGTAGCCCTCTTTTGGACAGCTAATTTATACAGTATTCCAGAGAGTTGGAGATGGCCCTCAGTTCCAGAATGTTGATCGGAAGTCTCGCTTCTTCTGGGCGCCAGGTCCCTTGAGTTGGGCACCAGCCTCTCAAACTGTCTGTTAAGATCTCCCAGGAGAGGCGTAGGAAGCACATGCCCTGAAGCACAGGTTCCTGAGACAGCCACCAGGAGACTCTTTTGTCACTGGATCCAGACCGATTACCTGGGACAGGCCTAAGTGATTGCCGTTCCATTGACTGAGCATACAGTCTCAGATGAAAGCGAGCAAACTGAATAGCATCCAAAGCCGCCACCATAATACCTACCATCTCCATACATTGAGCCACTGAAGGAAAAGGATTGGTATGAAGGAGATGGCAGGCAGCCTGAAGCGTCTCCCCTTTCTGATGAGTGAAGAAAATACTCAAGCGGAATTAATCCATCATGGTTGCTAGGAAACTCACTCCTGTTTTGGGAATGAGAGAGCTCTTTTCAAAATTCACTTTCCAGCCATGTGTCTGATGATACCAGAGTAACTTTTCTGTATGACAGCTTACTAAACTTAAAAATGGTGCTTGAACCAAGAGGTCATCCAAGAATAGCGCCAAAGCAATCCCTTGCAATCTGACCAACGCAAGAAGGGCCCCAACTCTGTGAAAAGCATTACTGGGCTAAAATAAGTTGCACCCAGGTGGTAAATAGCCATAGAACAGGCTAACAATGGTATTGAGGGAGACTCTCTGTGTGTATTAAGTCTCCCTATGGGAAAAAGGGGCAACCAGACATGGACTCCTTGCTCAGTGTGCTTAGAATACTGCTACACCTCCTTGATGGAGGTCCAATGAAGGCCGAAATGATCGTTTGGGGTTTCTGTGTTCCTTGTTCAGAGAGGAATTGCTTGGTATTTCGGCGCTGGACTGACCGTAATAGGCAGGATCAGACTGATATAGTACAGGAAAGTTCAAATCTGTGAAAAGCAGTACTGGGCTAAAAGAAGTTGCACCAAGGTGGTAAATCGCCATAGAACAGGCTAACAATGGTATTGAGCTGGTTGTTCGTTCCTGTGAGTGCACTTCTCTGTGTGTATTTAGTCTATCTTTGTAAAGATCATCAGAGCCATAGCTAATCCAAATGGAAGAGCTATGAACTGAAAGATTGTCCAGGAAAGCAAAACGAAGGAATTGATGATGATCCCGCTGAATGGGGAAATATACGTATCCTTTAGACCTATGGTGGTTATAAACTGTCCCTTCTAAACGAAAGGAAGGATGGATCTGATGGTTTCCATTTTATGTTGAAAAAAAGTTTTTATTTGTTTCCATACATCAAATATATAATAAACTGTACATTCTAAGAACAATATATTCAGTATCATGGACGATGTTACATTTTATAGCTGCATAGAAACATTTTGTGTATCATATTACCTTAGCAAAAATCTATATTAGGTATTATAAGTAAACAAAATTATACAACCTATTAAAAAAAAAAAAAAAAAACAGAAACAAAAAAAAAAAACAAAAAAAAAAACTAAAATAAAAATATACCAAAATTAAACAAGAACTATGTCTGTGTTATGAATTAATTTCTTACGTAGCTTAATTTGAATTTGTCGTTTGGCCTAGTCATGTCTATGTTTACAGAGTATTTAAGTTTTCCGTCAAAGTCTCTTATTTGTAGTGTCTACTACCTTTCCACTGATGTATTGTGCATTATCCAGTAGAACCATATTTTATTGAATTGTTCTGTGTCCCCCTGTATCCATGCTACCCTTTCAGATGTGGTGTAAATATCTTGTATTTTGTCTAGAACCTCTCTCCAAATAGGGGGTCCCTCCTTCCAGTGTCTTGCTATGCAAACTCTAGTGGCCGTACAAATTATTTTAATGAACTTATTAATGGCTGTGTTCAAATTGGGAAATCGTCTATGAAGGAGTGCTTGATCAATGGTTAGTGCTATCTGTTCATCTAGTACCCTGCTAAGGAGGCCATTAACCATCTGCCATATATTTTTGATAGGTTCACAGTCCCACCACATGTGTCTATAAGACCCCTGTATCCCACAGCCTCTGTAGCATATTTTGGATTTGTTTACAGAGTAATGTGACGTTTATAGGGGTGTAAGATACCACCTAAACGCTGTTTTTATTGAATTCTCTCTAAGGTCTGCACTAATAAGGCCCTTGCATGATTCAAAATATAATTGGTCCCATTCATCTTTTGAAAGTTGATCAGCCCCATCCTCTTCCCATTTCAATACTATAGACGATTTATCGGTGTAGTGTATATCCTGAATCATCATGTACAATCTAGATATGAGTTGCTTTTCTCTGGTCGGATTTGAGCATATTCGTTCTAAAGTAGTGGGTGAATGCTTCCCATGGGAGATCCTATGTTTATTAAGGGCAGAGGAGATTTGGAGGTATAAGAACCAGTGTAGCTTGTGTGGGGTTATTTGTTCCTGCAAGTTATTGAATGAAATTATCTGAGATTGGGTGAGAAAATCCGCCACCCTATAGAGCCCTTTGTTGGCCCATTTATCTATTAATCTGGCGGCCATACCATGAAAAGGTGTTCCTTTTCCAAGATCTAAGATCTCGTCTAATGGATTGTAGGAGTGGGGTATAGTTTAGTTTATATAAGCTGTCATAGGTATCTGAAATTTTTGTCCCCAAATAGGTGAGAGAGTCCCTAACCCATTTTATATTAAAGTTGATTTCAATTAGTTTTTTAGCGTGAGGGGTTAATGCTAATGGTAAAGCTTCACATTTGTCAACATTCACCTTATATCCTGAGATTTCCGCAAAATCATGTAAGATCCGGTAGAGATTAGTCAGAGAGCCAAATGGGTCTGTTAGGGTCAATAAAATATCGTCCGCAAAAAGCGAAAGCTTATATTCTGAGTTGCGGATCCTCACTCCTTTAATATCATTTGCATTTCTAATGGATGCTGCTAGGGGTTCGATGCATAAGGCAAATAGGAGTGGTGAGAGGGGGCACCCCTGTCTTGTTCCGTTTTGTATGTTTATTGTCCTAGACATATATCCTGCTGCGCTAATCGTGGCTTTAGGATTTGAATATATCCCTTTTAGTGCTTTTATAAACGATCCCCCAAAACCCATTGTTGTGAGCACCTGAAACATATAGGTCCAGTCTATACGATCGAACGCCTTCTCCGCATCCAAGGAGAGGAGCAGAGAAGGCGTCCCCTTTCTTCTCAGGTGTTCAGTTAAAGGGACAGTCAACCCAAATTTTCAAATATGTTATTTCTATAACGTTGCTAACAATATTTAGTTTGCACTGTAGCCTAATTCATTACCCTAAATCGTTTCTGAGCATTACTACTTACTTGTTTGATCTTTGCAGTTTAAAATGCCCGCCTGCCCCCTCCCCTATTTCGTCATCAAGATCCTAAGTTTGTTCAGTCCCCAGCTCTATGTCGGCTACTTCTCGAGAATGCACGCTCCTGGTACTTTAGCGCATGCGCATTGCGCTGCTAACGCTAGGGGGGAGGATCACTGTGTGCAATTTTTTGGATTCTATTTGCTTTTATTTGGGTCTAGGAGAGACACACTTTACTGATGCATATGTGCTAGTCTCCATTGAGCCGTTAGTTTCCTACACACTGGCCGGCTATAGGTGAGACGTTTAATTGGGAAGTTAGTGCGCTCCTACTAAAACCCTAACCCATACACTGTGCCCGGTTGTCCCTAGAGTGCTGCAAACAATGTAATCAGCGGAGCCCAAAAACTAATTACGCGCTAGTTTACTTAGCAGATACCTAGTAGAAGAATGTTGCAATATTTCTAAAGCCCAGTAGTACACCGAAGAGGGCTATAGCAGTTTAACTACATTTTCTCAGCCTCACACTCATATATCAACAAACACACAGAAATTAGGGCTTACCAGGGGAGCAAAAGATGTCATCCACCGTGGGTCGCAGTACACAGATCACCCTAGCACGTGGGTGGTTATCCACCTATCACCAGCACTGTGTATGGTTTCTATGGTGATCGGCTACAACGAGCCAGGAAGGAGACCCAGAGCCTAACTACTGCATCCACACGTAAGGGAAAGGGTAACAGATCCCCAAGAAACTAACCAGAGGATGACACCTGTGTAGCGATCCAAGATGATCCCCATAGAACCGGTGCATACGTTGAACATGTCACATGACCCGAAGAACACGGGCGCAACATGAAGTGCTCAGAATATGTATTCACCTGCTCACAATACAGACAAACCATGGCAGTCACCAGATACAAGACCTGTCACACTAAACCATACTTACCAACCATTGTTTCTCCCCTTGATTCCATTCTTTGAATCCCTTTGCTGCTGACCCTCTTTTTTGGTCTGAAATATGAGAGTTAATGATCCACTATTCTCCCTGGTTCCTTCATGATACCTATGCCTTTACTTTTTTTGGCTATGTACTTAACTTTTTACCGCTTTCCTCTGTGCGGCTGTGTGGATAATACCATTTTTGATTCTCCTGATACTCTTTTCGTTTCTGCCCTTGATTCCATTCTTTGAATCCCTTTGCTACATTTTGGTTGGTTTGTTTTATGAGTGACTGTGTTGTACGATTGGATTGTATCTGATATATGGGGGGTGAGTGTGTATGATTGTGGTATTCCCTTATTGTTTATGTCACTATGGCTACAGGTTGCTAATTAATTTCTTAACCGATGGTTCCTGGTTCTATGTGCTTTACTGATGAGATGGCTATTCTCTGGTATTGTGCTACCTACACATGTGCAAAGCGTTTGGATATGATGTTAGCTGTTTGGTATAGCGGTGGTTCTAGCATTTAACTTTCTACTATGTCACTATTTGTACAATGGTTGGTAAGTATGGTTTAGTGTGACAGGTCTTGTATTTGGTGACTGCCATGGTTTGTCTGTAGTGTGAGCAGGTGAATACATATTCTAAGCACTTTATGTTTCACTTTGGTGTTCCTATGGGCTTTGCTGGAGTCTTGTTGGCACAACCAGGCACAGTGTATGGGTTAGGGTTTTAGTAGGAGCGCACTAACTTCCCAATTAAAAGCAAATAGAATCCAAAAAATTGCACACAGTGATCCTTCCCCCTAGCGTTAGCAGCACAATGCGCATGCGCTAAAGTACCAGGAGCGTGCATTCTCGAGAAGTAGCCGACATAGAGCTGGGGACTGAACAAATTTAGGATCTTGATGACGAAATAGGGGAGGGGGCAGGCGGGCATTTTAAACTGCAAAGATCAAACAAGTAAGTAGTAATGCTCAGAAACGATTTAGGGTAATGAATTAGGCTACAGTGCAAACTAAATATTGTTAGCAACGTTATAGAAATAACATATTTGAAAATTTGGGTTGACTGTCCCTTTAAGTCTATGGTTCTGCGGACATTGTCTGGGGCTTCCCTACCCTTAATAAAGCCCACTTGGTCGGGATGAACCAGGCGGGGTAATATTGTCTGGAGTCTGTTTGCCAATATTTTTGTCAGGATCTTAAGATCCTGGTTAATCAAAGATATGGGTCTATAACTTTGGCACCGAGTAGGATCTTTACCTGGCTTAGGGATAACTATAATTTTGGCTCGGAGCAAATCAGTGGGAATGTCGGATCCTAGTATTATATCATTGCAGAATTTTTGTAAGTGGGGTATTAAGGATATTTTAAATAACATAGTACTCGCTAGGTAGACCATCGGGACCCGCTGCTTTGCCTGATTTTAGATCTTTAATTACATTGAGGATTTCTTGCGTAGTGATCTCTGCATTGAGGATATCATTTTCTTCAGGGGTAATTGTGGGGAGGTTAGCTTGTTTTAGAAATCGAGATAATAGCCTTTGTGTCTGGTCAATATGTTGTACTTTTTGCCCATCATATAAGGTTTCATAATAATTAGCAAATATATTAGCTATTTCCTGGGGGTTTGAAGTGTGGGTTCCCTCCTGGGTATATAAGTTAGTTATCGAATATAATTTAGTTCTATTACGTAGCTTATTGGCTAAATATCTATCGGGCTTATTAGAGTGTAAAAAATAATTAGCTTTTAGCTTTTGGAGGGCTCTCATCGCCGAATCATTTAGGATTTTCGATAGTAGTTTTCTCTTAGCTTGAAGGGTTCTAAATACTGTACTGGAAGATGTGTTTTTGTGTTGGGTTAATAAGATAGCAATATCTGAATGGAGTTGCTTAATGTTTTTATTTGCTAATGTGATGATCCTGGCTTTCTCCTTTATCAGAATTCCACGGATAAAGGGTTTATGTGCAGCCCAGGGGCTGAGTGAATTGATAGTGGAGCTAACATTTGAAGACCAGTACTCCTTCATTAATCTCCCTATCTCAGTGTTAAATTGTGCATTTTGGAGTATAGATGGGTCAAATGTCCAGGATTTTTGGCGTTGGAAATCAATTAGCCCTGTCATGGTGAGTTGGACTATCGAATGGTCTGACCAGACACATGGGTGTATATTGGAGGAGATGATATTAGGTATCAGGGTTTGACTAGTCCATATGTAATCTAGTTTTGTATAGCTATTATGGGCGTGTGAGTAAAATGTATGATCTGTTGTGTTACCATATGTTTCCCATGTGTCTAGTAAGTTATGTTCTGACATCGATTCCCTTATAGATTTTGCTATTGATAGTTGTCTGAGGTGTTTGTTTTAGGGTTTAGTTAACTTCCTAGAAGAGTGAGTTGTAATATTGATATTAAAATCACTCCCAAGTATCATTCTGGAGTGAGACCATTGTGTTAACATATGAGAGACATGGTGAAAGAAGGTGTGTTGGCCGTCATTTGGGGCATATACGTTGCAAAGGATGACTGCCATACCTGTATGCGACCTCTAACAATGAGGAATCTCCCTTCAGGGTCTTTTATAACCTTGTCTGTCTCAAATTGTAGGGAAGAGTGTATGAGTATTGAGACACCCCTCTTTTTCTGGTCTAATGTGGAGTGAAAGTGGGTCGGGAACTGTCGATGCCAATATTTAGGGATCAGGGTCTCTGTAAAATGTGTCTCTTGAAGAAACACAATTTTAGCTTTTAGCTTTATATATTGGGTAAGGGCCACCTTGCGTTTGATATTGGTGTTAAGGCCTCTCACATTGTGTGAGAGAACAATGAAGTCATGGGTCATGGGGACTAAAGGCGTTGTCACTTTGTATGCTATCAGTGCCGTAACTGAGTAGTGGGTATTGTGGTGTTTGACCTTTGTACTCTGTCTGACAAGCACATAGAGGCCACACAAACATGTAAATATGAACAATAAAAAAACTTGTTAACATATCAAACTGAGAATGAAACAAATTAGAAAAACATATATAACAATTGTTCGGGCTTATCGCCCGATTAGAACTTTTGATGTCCATCTTACCCCTGTAAAGAGAAGAAAAGATGGAAGAGAAGAAAAAAGAAGAAGAAAAAAAAAGAACAAACACAGGGGGAGATAACACTACAAAAGAAAATAAACTGTAAACAGCCTGCTATGTGCAGGTTATTGAAGTAGCTTATGTGGAGCTAAAATAATAACAAAGGTTATCTAAACTTTAGTGAATTTCGAACAAAATCTCTGGATACAGTTCTTAATGTTCAGTGTTGTTGTATTCGGAGAGATATAGTGTCTCTTAATATATCTGTAGAGTCACTGCAGCACCATCATTATTACCCAGAGAAACATCTAAACTTATGGGTTAGCAGTTTATACTGCAGTATGAGGGGCGACTCCCTAGTGTACAGGAATAAAGAAAATCCCGATATGGATTCTCACCCTGAGCATGGGTGTCTTAGTCTCTACCTAGGGGATAGATGAAGGCAAATAAGATCAATGTCAAAAACTTTGTATACTCATCTGCAACTTGTCCTGCTGTGGAGTCATGTGCGAAAGCGCCACGTGGGTTGTAGAACTTCTTTACTTTCAGGAATCATTTTGGTTTCTTCTTGGTGACTTTAACCCACTTGGCTCTTTTATGATTGACCTCATTTGGGGTCTGACGTTCAGCTTCAGAATCGCTGAGAGTGGATGGTAGATCCGGTGAATCTAAGCCCAGATATTCACAGATCTCTGGGATATCCTTCCTATCTTTTATCGATAGGGTTTTTCCTTCATGTACAATATTTAAGGCGAAGGGGAATCCCCAGCGGTAATTTATTTGGGACTTTCGAAGCAGTTGTGTGAGTGGTCTGAGTGATCCTCTCCTCTGTAAGGTACGCACACATAGGTCTTGGTAGAACTGTACTACTACACCTTGATATTTGAAGGTTGGGTTCTTTCTGGCTGCCATAAGGATCGCTTCTTTTTCAGGGAATCGAAGTAGTTTAACTATCATGTCCCTGGGTGGATAGTCTCCCTTTGGTTTGGCTTTTAAGGCCCTGTGAGCCCTCTCTATCTGAAAGCTATCCTCTTCTGAGCAACCAGTGATTGCTCTAAATAGTTGTTTTAGGTAGTTCTGGAGGTCTGACTGCGTTACGATTTCCGGGACTCCCTTCAGCCTCAGATTGCTTCTGCGTGAGCGATTCTCTAAATCCTCCATTTTGTCCTGGAGCAGATCTAGTTCTTGTTGAAGGTCTTGTGTTGTTTGAGTCAGAGTAGTCACCTTTTCCTCCACATTATTCTCATTATCCTCCAATGCCGAAACTCTGGTACCCAAGTCATGCATTTCATGTTTTATTTCTGTTATGCTATTGGTGATGGTGGTTTGGAAGGAGTCCATTTTGTTCCACAGTTTCTCAAAGTTCTTATCAATATCCTTCTTAGAGACCAAAGTCTTAATATCCCCTCTTGTGACAGGGGTTAAATCAGCGTCACATGTCTGGGAGTCTGAATCTGCTTCCATGTCCTCCTCTTGTTCTGTATCTCAGGGTTCCATTACTTTCTCCCCTTTAGAGGATTTAAAAAATAGATTGGCTGCTGCTGCTTTCCCTGATGTTGTAGGCTTGTTTAGTTTCCTGGTTGCCATTATCAAATATGTTATTTATCTCTACTGCAGCGAGGAAATATGTCTGAGAGTGTTGTCCTCTGTAGTGATACAAACTGTATCTTGCAGTGGATTAGGTGCTGAGTGTCAGTCTCTGAATATTATGATTACGTATGTTTCTCCAAAGGCACTAATTGAGGCAAATATGTGATTTGATCTTTAGGAGCAGTACTTGTCTTTTCAGAGATATACTGTTGAAATGAGATACACGACTGGGTCCCGCAGCCTCATCTGTAAAAATTGTCTGAAGGTAGGGGTGACTCAGATATTCAGCAGGAATCTCGCTATTTCAAAATTTCCTGTGTTCCTTCAGCTGTGTGTATTAGGGTTAATGGAGTGTCCCAAGTCAGCCTCTACTTCCAAAAGTATACATTATATTACCAGAGTCACCTTCAAATTCACTACTTATTTAATGTGCGTTTCTGCAGCTCATTAGGTTTAGCATAATAAAGTCCTTACTGAAAGCACCTTGCAATCCCCACCAACTCACATATTAGTATTGATCAGCATCAAGGGTCATATATGTATATATATATATATATATATATATATATATATATATATATATATATATATCAAAATAACAAGAGTATTGCATTGAGCAATGATACTTTTTTTATTGGACTAACTATACATTTATAAGTTGACAAGCTTTCGGAAGAGTTCCTTCCTTTATCAAGTCTGAAGCAATACTGACCAATTCAATGGAATTTACAGATTATATCTTAAAACACAGAATAGCTAAGAAGACAGAAAGTGCAGGGAGAGGAGGAGGTGTCGTAAAAATCATGAGGGGGGCTTAGGTAACAGGCAGACAGTGTCCAGTGTAGGAGAACAGACAGGGAAAATATATAGCTACACATAGAGCATATACTGACATAAAGTTATATATCAACATTGAATCAATATCTATAAAGATGTGAAATTGTATATACAGGGGGAGTACAAAAGTTAAAGAAAAAAAAAAAAGACAAAAGTGTGGACATAGGCTTACCTGTGTACCTATGTATAAAGAATGTGGAATATACAATGTAATTGACTAAATGAAAGTATATTACAAAAAATTTTGATAATGTGTTAAGAATCCAGAGTCCACATTTAGTCCAGAATTAAACAGGTTGAAGTGCATTATCATTTTCATTTCAAAGGTTTTTCTTTCCATGGTGTTTTTGAAGTTGCCTCTGAGAATTTTGATTTTGAGGTTTTGGATGGAGTGGTCAGGTTGGGTGAAATGGTGACCAACAGGGGTGCAGTATTTTGTTTCACAGTGGTTTTTGATTGAGTGTCTGTGTAAGTTCATTCGAAGGTGCAGTTTTTGGCTTGTTTCTCCAATATAGCATCCCATTTCACATGCAGTGCAATGTATCATGTATACCACATTTGCAGATATACATGAATATGCCCCTTTAATGTTATAAGATTTATTATTGTGGTTTGCTGTGCTGCTTTCACAAACGTGTTGACACAGTTTGCAGAGTGCTTTATAGCAGCACTTGGTTCCATTCTGAGTGTTCTTTTTCTCAAGGGGTAGCTTCCTATGTACCAATTTCTGTTTTAGGTTAGGTGGTTGTCTGTATGCCAGGATTGGGGGTTTTGGAAAGATTTTTTTGAGTGTGGGATCCTCTAAGAGTAGTGGCTGTAAGTCTTTTATGATTTTTCGTATCCCTTCCACAGCAGGGTTGTATTTGACTACTAGTGGGATACGTGATATGTTTTTCTTCTCCCTGTATTGTAGTAAGTGTTCACGTGGAGTATTGAGGGCAGAGTTAATTTTTTTATTTATAATCCTTGTTTTGTAACCTTTTTCTCTGAATGATTGGGACAGTGTGATGAGGTGTTTGTCACGGTCCTTGGTATCTGAGCAAATTCTGTGGTATCTTGTAGCCTGACTGTAGATTATGGATTTTTTAATGTGATTGGGGTGGGAGCTGGAGCTGTGGAGGTAGCTGCATCTATCTGTTGGTTTCCTGTATACAGATGAGTGCAGTTTGCCATTTGTGATGGATATTGTTGTATCCAGGAAGCTGACACAGTCTCTAGAAAAGTTCATTTTAAGCTTGATTGATGCATGAAATAGATTAAATGATTTATGAAAATGTTCAAGGTTTTTTTCTCCTTCTGTCCATATGATGAAAATATCATCGATGTAGCGAAAGTATTTGAAGGGTTTGTGAGGGTGAGTGGCTAGGAATCTCTGCTCTAAGTCAGCCATGAAGAGGTTTGCGTACTGTGGTGCCATTTTGGTGCCCATGGCTGTTCCCATGGTTTGTAAGTAGATGGAGTGGTTGAAGATGAAATAATTGTGAGTAAGTATAAATTCTGTAAGTTTACTGACTGTAGAAGCACTATATGTCTGGTTAGGGCTGTTGGAGGAAAGAAAGTTTAAGCAGGCATCAATACCATCTTTATGTGGAATATTGCTGTACAGGGATTCCACATCCATTGTCACAAGTATAGTATCCTCTGGCAATTCTGTTATCTGGCTGATTTTGTTAAGAAAATCAGTGGTGTCTTTTATAAAGCTAGTGGTGTTAATAACTAAGGGCTTAAGAATATTCTCCACTAGGCCCGATAGTTGCTCAGTCAGAGTGTCCATGCCTGTTATTATTGGTCTTCCTGGGTTCCCTGGTTTGTGGATTTTTGGGAGCATGTAGAATGTCCCTATGCTAGGGTTAGAGGGCACCAGTTTGTCCAGTTTATGTTGCGTGTGTTTAGGGAATGTTTTAATTATTTTTCGAAGTTGCAAAGTGTATTCCTGGGTGGGGTCCTTTTCCAGTTTTTTGTAATAAGTTTGATCTGATAATTGTCTATTTCCCTCTGTGATGTAGTCCTGTGTATTCATGATCACCACTGCTCCTCCCTTGTCCGCAGGCTTAATGGTAATATTTTCATTATTTCTTAAGTTTTTTATAGCGTTTTTTTCTAAGTGTGAGAGGTTATACATTATTTTTTTCTGCTGTGTGTTGAGCAGAGATGCAGTTCTCAACCGGAAGCTTTCAATATAGCTGTCCAATTTTGTGTTGCGTCCTGCTGCAGGTGTGAAGATTGTGTTCTTTTTCTTTTCATTGTAGTCCTCCCTAGTGCTGGTATTTTCTTTGTCATAGAAGAATTCTTTTAGCCGCAATCTCCTGAAGAATTCCTCTAAGTCTGAAGCTTGTCAACTTATAAATGTATAGTTAGTCCAATAAAAAAAGTATCATTGCTCAATGCAATACTCTTGTTATTTTGATATCTAAATCTCTGGACTAACATGGCTACTGCAATCAACGTGACTATGGAAGATACTGAATATAGCCATAATAAGAAGCAAATCATGTGGTCAGTATTGCTTCAGACTTGATAAAGGAAGGAACTCTTCCGAAAGCTTGTCAACTTATAAATGTATAGTTAGTCCAATAAAAAAAGTATCATTGCTCAATGCAATACTCTTGTTATTTTGATATCTAAATCTCTGGACTAACATGGCTACTGCAATCAACGTGACTATGGAAGATACTGAATATAGCCATAATAAGAAGCAAATCATGTGGTCAGTATTGCTTCAGACTTGATAAAGGAAGGAACTCTTCCAAAAGCTTGTCAACTTATAAATGTATAGTTAGTCCAATAAAAAAAGTATCATTGCTCAATGCAATACTCTTGTTATTTTGATATCTAAATCTCTGGACTAACATGGCTACTGCAATCAACGTGACTATGGAAGATACTGAATATAGCCATAATAAGAAGCAAATCATGTGGTCAGTATTGCTTCAGACTTGATAAAGGAAGAAACTCTTCCGAAAGCTTGTCAACTTATAAATGTATAGTTAGTCCAATAAAAAAAAGTATCATTGCTCAATGCAATACTCTTGTTATTTTGATATCTAAATCTCTGGACTAACATGGCTACTGCAATCAACGTGACTATGGAAGATACTGAATATAGCCATAATAAGAAGCAAATCATGTGGTCAGTATTGCTTCAGACTTGATAAAGGAAGGAACTCTTCCGAAAACTTGTCAACTTATAAATGTATAGTTAGTCCAATAAAAAAAGTATCATTGCTCAATGCAATACTCTTGTTATTTTGATATCTAAATCTCTGGACTAACATGGCTACTGCAATCAACGTATATATATATATATATATATATACACAGCAGTATAGGCATCTGATAAGAGTAATATCGCAAAGGTTGCTTTGCAGATGTTCTTTTGAGACTCTTCTAGATATTTATATTATGTCTATTTTGCATATCGCTTATTAGTGAGGTACACTTTACTTGCGATGAGACTTATAGTCAAGAGTAAAGTCAAGTTCCCCCTGTCTCTGCTACAGCATCATCCCATGCTGTCTGTTAAAATGGCGCCTCCTCATAACTTCCTCAGAGCAGCCTCTCCCCTAATTCCTCTTTATGTGCACATTACCGGACTTCTGATGTTTCATATCTTCCTCCTTTCAGTCTGGAATGATAACTGCAACCGGATTGGGGTTGTTCACTAGCTTTCCAGCAGTTTAAAAGCTCCTTTGTAGATAGTCCTGCATGGAGCAGCACAATTATGCTGCCATCTTCTTTCCTGGTCAGGCTCCGCCTCATGGTTTCCATTTTAAAAGGAAGAAAGCCCTTAAAAATTTGTTTAGACATAGACTAGTACAATAACTCCCATATATACTAAATCCACTACACACTATAGGAAAGCCTTGCTTTTCTTCTGCATTTCTGAAACCCTTTAGAGGAGGAACCTGCTCCTTGGAGAGCAAGATCGGAAGCCTATTCTGTATCAGTGGTATATAATGTCCAGAAGCCAATGGTCCTGATCAGACTAAACCAAAACTTCCTTGAATTGAGATAATCTGACCCCTACTTGACCCAAGCCCAGGTCAGGGGCTGACCCTTCATGCAGACTTGTTGTCAGAGGTCAATTTCTTTGACTGTCTATTCTTGGTCAATGCCGAGTTAAGCTTCCAGGTACTCTTGGGTTCATCTGACTTGCTCCTCTGTGTCCTGATCTGACAAAAGGAATGAAAATTCCCTGTAGGACGCCCTTTATATTTAGCTTTCTTATCCTGGGGTAGAAAAGCCTTTACTGCTAGCAACAGTAGGGATAATAAAATCCAAGCCTGGCCCGAAAAAGGTCTTTCCTTTAAAGGCTAGCCATAGAAGTCTCGACTTGGAAACCATATCCACTGACCAGGACTTTAGCCATAGGGCCCTTCTAGCTAGGACAGCAAAACCAGATTTCTTTGCATTGAGACAAATAATTTAGATAACTGCGTCACAAATTAAGGAATTGTCAGTTAGTGCGTTCTTGAATATCTTCTAATGGAGAGTCCACTAAAATCAACTCAGACAAGGAGTCACACCAAAAGGTGGCCACTTCAGATAATGCTGCAATACCTACAGCCGGCTGGAAGAGCAATCCCCCTTGAAGAAAAAAAAAACAAACTATCAGGTATCCCTCTTTTTTTCTATCCATTGGAACCTTAAAGGATGTACTATCCTCAAGAGGTATAGTAATGTACTTAGCCAGAGTGGAAATAGCACTTTAGAAACCTTATTCCATACATCCAAATCCGGGACTGTAAATATTTTCTTAAAAAATTTGGAGAAGGGGAAAAGGGAACACCCGTCTTATCCCACTCCATGGAAATAATGTCAACCACCAAAGAAGGCACTGGGAACACTTCATGGGTCTTTAACTTAGGTTTAAACACCATATCCAACTTGTATAGCTGCTTTTCTTCTGCTGGTTTAGACTCAGGTACATCCAATGTGGACAAAGCCTCTAATTAATTACCTCAGGTTTTAAATTTTGAAACTAAAATTAAATGTCCTCAGAGTCCTTTACTGGCTCGACAGAGGATGAAATTTCCCCCTCAGAACTAGCCAAGGAGTCTTCCACATCAGAAAGATGAACATGACTAACCACCTTAGCTTTGAGAGAGCTACTGGTATTAAACTCAGAGTAGCCCTGTTTAACCATACCTTTTCCTTCCAGGGGCCTAGTTCTCAGGGCAGCAGTAACCAATTGCAGTTGTGCTGCAAAATCATGAGGAAAAACGGCAACCCCTGAGGAACGAAATTGCAGGGCATTGCATGTAAAGGACTTTGAGAGACAGACTGGAGGTTGTAACACATGCATATCTGGGCTAACTGAAATCTGCGCTGCTGCAAAGGTCAACAGGGTTAACCTGGGCTGCTTGAGGTAGTGCAGGTTTCTGAATACTAGGCCTGTCAGAATGAGACTGCAGGAAGGCATGATTTACACAATTGAACAGAGGAGACACTGTTCTCAACCTGCAAAGCATACATTTATTCAACTCAATTAACATTTCAGGACCAACCTCCTCCTAACTGAAATCGAGTTCTCCATACTTAAAGTATTAGTCTCCAATATGTAAGAGACCTAGGTAGTGTAAGCACCAGAGAGTTATTCCTTTATATAGCACCCAGCTAATGCTTATGTCAGGGATGTCTGAACAACTCCCAAGTAAGCCACCTCTCATGTTGCTGGTCCAATGTAGTGTGCAACTTGGCACATAGCCTGCAAAGATGTAGATGGCGCAGATCGGGTAATGGCACCAAATATTTTAAATTATGTAGGCGCAGCTTCCACTCCTATATGTCTTAAAAGTAAATTTATGCTTACCTGAACTTCTATGGTATGACGAGTCCACGGATTCATCCATTACTTGTGGGATACTATCCTCCTGCTAACAGGAAGTGGCAAAGAGCACCACAGCAGAGCTGTCTATATAGCTCCTCCCTTAGCTCCACCCCCCAGTCATTCGACCGAAGGTACAGGAAGAAAAAGGAGAAACTAAAAAGGTGCAGAGGTGACTGAAGTTTAAAATAAAAAAAATATAATCGGTCTTAAAAATGACAGGGCGGGCCGTGGACTCGTCGTACCAAAGAAGAAAACAAAATTTATGCTTACCTGATAAATTCCTTTCTCCTGTAGTGTGGTCAGTCCACGGGTCATCATTACTTCTGGGATATTAACTCCTCCCCAACAGGAAGTGCAAGAGGATTCACCCAGCAGAGCTGCCATATAGCTCCTCCCCTCTACGTCACACCCAGTCATTCGACAGAGAACCAACGAGAAAGGAGAAGCCAAAGGGTGCAGTGGTGACTGGAGAATAATTTAAAAATTTAGACCTGCCATAAAAACAGGGCGGGCCGTGGACTGACCACACTACAGGAGAAAGGAATTTATCAGGTAAGCATAGATTTTGTTTTCTCCTGTTAAGTGTGGTCAGTCCACGGGTCATCATTACTTCTGGGATACCAATACCAAAGCTAAAGTACACGGATGACGGGAGGGACAGGCAGGCTCTTTATACGGAAGGAACCACTGCCTGAAGAACCTTTCTCCCAAAAACAGCCTCCGAAGAAGCAAAAGTGTCAAATTTGTAAAATTTGGAAAAAGTATGAAGAGAAGACCAAGTTGCAGCCTTGCAAATCTGTTCAACAGAAGCCTCATTCTTAAAGGCCCAAGTGGAAGCCACAGCTCTAGTAGAATGAGCTGTAATTCTTTCAGGAGGCTGCTGTCCAGCAGTCTCATAGGCCAAACGTATTATGCTACGAAGCCAAAAAGAGAGAGAGGTAGCCGAAGCTTTTTGACCTCTCCTCTGACCAGAATAAACGACAAACAGGGAAGACGTTTGTCGAAAATCCTTAGTTGCCTGTAGATAAAATTTCAGGGCACGGACTACATCTAGATTGTGTAGAAGACGTTCCTTCTTCGAAGAAGGATTAGGACACAAAGATGGAACAACAATCTCTTGATTGATATTCCTGTTAGTGACCACCTTAGGTAAGAACCCAGGTTTAGTACGCAGAACTACCTTGTCTGAATGAAAAATCAGATAAGGAGAATCACAATGTAAGGCAGATAACTCAGACTCTTCGAGCCGAGGAAATAGCCATTAAAAACAGAACTTTCCAAGATAACAGCTTGATATCAATGGAATGAAGGGGTTCAAACGGAACACCCTGTAAAACATTAAGAACTAAGTTCAAACTCCATGGTGGAGCAACAGTTTTAAACACAGGCTTGATCCTAGCTAAAGCCTGACAAAAAGCTTGAACGTCCGGAACCTCTGACAGACGTTTGTGTAAAAGAATGGACAGAGCTGAAATCTGTCCCTTTAAGGAACTAGCGGATAAACCCTTTTCTAAACCTTCTTGTAGAAAAGACAATATCCTAGGAATCCTAACCTTACTCCATGAGTAACTCTTGGATTCGCACCAATATAAGTATTTACGCCATATTTTATGGTAAATCTTTCTGGTAACAGGCTTCCTAGCCTGTATTAAGGTATCAATTACTGACTCAGAAAAACCACGTTTTGATAAAATCAAGCGTTCAATTTCCAAGCAGTCAGCTTCAGAGAAATTAGATTTTGATGTTTGAAGGGACCCTGGATCAGAAGGTCCTGTCTCAGAGGCAGAGACCAAGGTGGACAGGATGACATGTCCACTAGATCTGCATACCAAGTCCTGCGTGGCCACGCAGGCGCTATTAGAATCACCGATGCTCTCTCCTGTTTGATTCTGGCAATCAATCGAGGAAGCATTGGGAAGGGTGGAAACACATAAGCCATCCCGAAGGTCCAAGGTGCTGTCAAAGCATCTATCAGAACCGCTCCCGGATCCCTGGATCTGGACCCGTAACAAGGAAGCTTGGCGTTCTGTCGAGACGCCATGAGATCTATCTCTGGTTTGCCCCAACGTCGAAGAATTTGGGCAAAGACCTCCGGATGAAGTTCCCACTCCCCCGGATGAAAAGTCTGACGACTTAGGAAATCCGCCTCCCAGTTCTCCACTCCCGGGATGTGGATTGCTGACAGGTGGCAAGAGTGAGACTCTGTCCAGCGAATTATCTTTGATACTTCCATCATTGCTAGGGAGCTTCTTGTCCCTCCCTGATGGTTGATGTAAGCTACAGTCGTGATGTTGTCCGACTGAAACCTGATGAACCCCCGAGTTGTTAACTGGGGCCAAGCCAGAAGGGCATTGAGAACTGCTCTCAATTCCAGAATGTTTATTGGCAGGAGACTCTCCTCCTGATTCCATTGTCCCTGAGCCTTCAGAGAATTCCAGACAGCGCCCCAACCTAGTAGGCTGGCGTCTGTTGTTACAATTGTCCAATCTGGCCTGCTGAATGGCATCCCCCTGGACAGATGTGGCCGAGAAAGCCACCATAGAAGAGAATTTCTGGTCTCTTGATCCAGATTCAGAGTAGGGGACAAGTCTGAGTAATCCCCATTCCACTGACTTAGCATGCACAATTGCAGCGGTCTGAGATGTAGGCGTGCAAAGGGTACTATGTCCATTGCCGCTACCATCAAGCCGATTACCTCCATGCATTGAGCCACTGACGGGTGTTGAATGGAATGAAGGACACGGCATGCATTTTGAAGCTTTGTTAACCTGTCTTCTGTCAGGTAGATCTTCATTTCTACAGAATCTATAAGAGTCCCCAAGAAGGGAACTCTTGTGAGTGGAAAGAGAGAACTCTTCTTTTCGTTCACCTTCCATCCATGCGACCTTAGAAATGCCAGTACTAACTCTGTATGAGACTTGGCAGTTTGAAAGCTTGAAGCTTGTATCAGAATGTCGTCTAGGTACGGAGCTACCGAAATTCCTCGCGGTCTTAGTACCGCCAGAAGAGCACCCAGAACCTTTGTGAAGATTCTTGGAGCCGTAGCTAATCCGAATGGAAGAGCTACAAACTGGTAATGCCTGTCTAGGAAGGCAAACCTTAGATACCGGTGATGATCCTTGTGAATCGGTATGTGAAGGTAAGCATCCTTTAAATCCACTGTGGTCATGTACTGACCCTTTTGGATCATGGGTAGAATTGTCCGAATAGTTTCTATTTTGAACGATGGAACTCTTAGGAATTTGTTTAGGATCTTTAAATCCAAGATTGGCCTGAAAGTTCCCTCTTTTTTGGGAACCACAAACAGATTTGAGTAAAACCCTTGTCCGTGTTCCGACCGCGGAACCGGATGGATCACTCCCATTAGTAAAAGATCTTGTACACAGCGTAGAAACGCCTCTTTCTTTATTTGGTTTGTTGACAACCTTGACAGATGAAATCTCCCTTTTGGGGGAGAGGATTTGAAGTCCAGAAGATATCCCTGAGATATGATCTCTAACGCCCAGGGATCCTGGACATCCCTTGCCCAAGCCTGGGCGAAGAGAGAAAGTCTGCCCCCCACTATATCCGTTCCCGGATCGGGGGCCCTCAATTCATGCTGTCTTAGGGGCAGCAGCAGGTTTCCTGGCCTGCTTGCCCTTGTTACAGGACTGGTTAGGTCTCCAGCCTTGTCTGTAGCGAGCAACAGCTCCTTCCTGTTTTGGTGCAGAGGAAGTTGATGCTGCTCCTGCTTTGAAATTACGAAAGGAACGAAAATTAGACTGTCTAGCCTTAGGTTTGGCTCTGTCTTGAGGCAGGGCATGGCCTTTACCTCCTGTAATGTCAGCGATAATTTCTTTCAACCCGGGCCCGAATAAGGTCTGCCCTTTGAAAGGTATGTTAAGTAATTTAGATTTAGAAGTAACGTCAGCTGACCAGGATTTTAGCCACAGTGCTCTGCGTGCCTGAATGGCGAATCCGGAATTCTTAGCCGTAAGTTTAGTTAAATGTACTACGGCATCCGAAATAAATGAATTAGCTAGCTTAAGTGTCTTAAGCTTGTTTGAAATCTCATCTATAGTTATTGAGTCAAGAGTCTCTTCCAGGGACTCGGACCAAAAAGCGGCCGCGGCCGTGATAGACGCAATACATGCAAGGGGTTGCAATATAAAACCTTGTTGAACAAACATTTTCTTAAGGTAACCCTCTAATTTTTTATCCATTGGATCTGAAAAGGCACAGCTATCCTCCACCGGGATAGTGGTACGCTTAGCCAGAGTAGAAACCGCTCCCTCCACCTTAGGGACCGTCTGCCATAAGTCCCGTGTGGTGGCGTCTATTGGAAACATTTTTCTAAACACAGGAGGGGGGGAAAAGGGTACACCGGGCCTATCCCACTCCTTAGTAATTATCTCTGTAAGCCTCTTAGGTATAGGAAATACGTCAGTACTCGCCGGTACCGCATAGTATCTATCCAGCCTACATAATTTCTCTGGGATTGCAACGGTGTTACAATCATTCAGAGCTGCTAATACCTCCCCTAACAGTACACAGAGGTTTTCGAGTTTAAACTTAAAATTAGAAATGTCTGAATCCATTCTATTGGGATCAGAACCGTCACCTGCAGATTGAAGCTCTCCGTCCTCATGTTCAGCATACTGTGACGCAGTATCAGACATGGCCCTATTATCAACAGCGCACTCTGTTCTCACCCCAGAGTGATCACGCTTACCTCTAAGTTCTGGTAATTTAGCCAAAACTTCAGTCATAACATTAGCCATATCCTGTAATGTGATTTGTAATGGCCGCCCTGATGAACTCGGCGCTACAATATCACGCACCTCCCGAGCGGGAGATGCAGGTACTGAAACGTGAGGCGAGTTAGTCGGCATAACTCTCCCCTCGTTGTTTGGTGAAATATGTTCAATTTGTACAGATTGACTTTTATTTAAAGTAGCATCAATGCAATTAGTACATAAATTTCTATTGGGCTCCACTTTGGCTTTAGCACATATAGCACAGAGATATTCCTCTGAATCAGACATGTTTAACACACTAGCAAATAAACTAGCAACTTGGAAATACTTTTCAAAGCAATTTACAAATAATATGAAAACGTACTGTGCCTTTAAGAAGCACAGAAAAGTTATGACAGTTGAAATAATAAACTTGAGAAACTATAACATCAAATTCTTTCCGGTAAAAACACAATTTTAGCAAAGGATTGCCCCCATTAGCAATGGATAACTAACCCTGAATAGCAGAAAAAAAGTACAGAAATAAACGTTTTTTATCACAGTCAGTTACAATCTCACAGCTCTGCTGTGAGTGATTACCTCCCTCAAAATAAGTTTAGAAGACCCCTGAGCTCTGTAGAGACGAACCGGATCATGCAGGGAAGACAAGAGACTTCTGACTGAATTTTTTGATGCGTAGCAAAAGCGCCAAAATAGGCCCCTCCCCCTCACACACAACAGTGAGGGAGATCAGTAAACTGTCTTAAATTAAATAAAACGACTGCCAAGTGGAAAAAAACAGTGCCCAAAACATTTTTTCACCCAGTACCTCAGAAAATTAAACGATTTAACATGCCAGCAAAAAACGTTTAACATCAAATAAATGAAATGTCATTAGAAAGCCTGTTGCTAGTCACTGCAAATTAGGCTAAAGTCTTATGCATACAGTATTATCCCAGTGAAGTGCCATTCCCCAGAATACTGAAGTGTAAATATACATACATGACAGCCTGATACCAGTTGCTACTACTGCATTTAAGGCTGAGCTTACATTATATCGGTATGGCAGAATTTTCTCAGTCAATTCCATTGTCAGAAAATAATATGCTGCTACATACCTCTTTGCAGGTTAACCTGCCCGCTGTCCCCTGATCTGAAGTTTACCTCACTCCTCAGATGGCCGAGAACAGCAATATGATCTTAACTACGCCGGCTAAAATCATACAAAAAACTCAGGTAGATTCTTCTTCAAATTCTACCAGAGAAGGAACAACACACTCCGGTGCTGTTATAAAATAACAAACTTTTGATTGAAGGTATAAAACTAAGTATAATCACCACAGTCCTCTCACACATCCTATCTATTAGTTGGGTGCAAGAGAATGACTGGGTGTGACGTAGAGGGGAGGAGCTATATGGCAGCTCTGCTGGGTGAATCCTCTTGCACTTCCTGTTGGGGAGGAGTTAATATCCCAGAAGTAATGATGACCCGTGGACTGACCACACTTAACAGGAGAAATTAATTTATCCGGTAAGCATAAATTTACTTTTCTTCTATAAGGTACGACGAGTCCAAGGATTCATCCTTTACTTGTGGGATACAATACCAAAGCTACAGGACACGGATGAACGGGAGGGACAAGACAGATGGTTAAACAGAAGGCACCACTGCTTGAAGAACTTTTCTTCCAAAAAAAAACCTCCGAAGAAGCAAAAGTACCATATTTGTAAAATTTGGAAAAGGTATGAAGCGAAGACCAAGTCGCAGCCTTACAAATCTGTTCAACAGAAGCATAATTTTTAAAATCCCATGTGGAAGCCACCGCTCTAGTAGAGTAAGCAGTAATCCTTTCAGGAGGCTGCTGTCCAGCAGTCTCATATGCCAAACGGATGATGCTTTTCAGCAAAAAGAGGTAGCCGTAGCCTTTTGACCTCCAGAATAGACAACAAACAAAGAAGATGTTTGACGAAAATCTTTGGTCGCTTGCAAATAAAACTTCAAAAGCACGAACCACATCCAAACTGTGCAACAGACGCTCCCTCCTTAGAGGAAGGATTAGGACACAGAGAAGGAACAACAATTTCCTGATTGATATTCCTATTAGTAACAACCTTAGGAAGGAATCCAGGTTTGGTACGCAAAACCACCTTATCAGCATGGAAAACAAGATAAGGTTAGTCGCATTGTAATGCAGATAGTTCAGAAACTCTTCGAGCCGAAGAGATAGCAACTAAAAACAGAACTTTTAAAGATAGAAGCTTAATATCTATGGAATGCATAGGTTCAAACGGAACCCCTTGAAGAACTTTAAGAACTAAATTCAAACTCCATGGCGGAGCAACAGGTTTAAACACAGGCTTGATTCTAACTAAAGCCTGACAGAATGACTGAACGTCTGGAACATCTGACAGACGCTTGTGCAGTAGAATTGACAAAGCAGATATCTGTCCCTTTAAGGAACTAGCTGATAGCCCCTTCTCCAATCCTTCTTGGAGAAAAGACAAAATCCTAGGAATCCTGATCTTACTCCATGAGTAGCCTTTGGATTCGCACCAATAAAGAAATTTACAGGTTGAATGACCAGGGTACTGCTAGAGCACCTATCAGTACTGCCTGAGGATCCCTTGACCGGGACCCGTAACAAGGAAGTTTGGCGTTCTGACGAGACGCCATCAGATCCAATTCTGGTGTGCCCCATTGCTGAATCAATTGTGCAAACACCTCCGGATGGAGTTCCCACTCCCCTGGATGAAAAGTCTGACGACTTAGAAAATCCGCTTCCCAGAACTCCACTCCTGGGATGTAGATTGCTGATAGATAGCAAGAGTGAGTCTCTGCCCATCAAATTATTTTGGTAACCTCTATCATCGCTAGAGAACTCTTTGTTCCCCCCGATGATTGATAAATGCTACAGTTGTGATATTGTCCGACTGGAATCTTATGAATCTGGCCGAAGCCAGCTGAGGCCACGCCTGAAGCGCATTGAATATCGCTCTCAGATCTAGAATATTTATCAGGAGGAGAGCTTTCTCCTGAGTCCACAAACCCTGTGCTTTCAGGGAATTCCAGACTGCACCCCAGCCCAATAGGCTGGCGTTCGTCGTCACTATGACTCACGCTGGCCTGTGACAACCACCAAAGAAGAGAGTCTCTGGTCTCTTGATCGATTTATCTAAGGAGATAAATCTGCATAATCCCCATTCCACTGTTTGAGCATGCATAGTTGCAGTGATCGAGATGCAAGCGAGCAAACGGAACTATGTCCATTGCCGCTACCATTAGTCCGATTACCTCCATACACTGAGCCACTGACGGCCGAGGAATGGAATGAAGAGCTCGGCAGGTAGTTAAAATCTTTGATTTCCTGACCTCCGTCAGAAATTTTTTTCATGTCCACCGAATCTATCAGAGTTCCCAGGAATGGAACTCTTATGAGAGGGATAAGTGAACTCTTGTTTGCGTTCACCTTCCACCTGTGAGATCTTAGAAAAGCCAACACGATGTCCGTGTGAGACTTGGCTAGTTGGAAAGAAGACGCCTGAATTAAGATATTGTCCAGATAAGGCGCCACTGCTATGCCCCGCAGCCTTAGAACCGCCAGAAGGAACCCTAGCACCTTTGTGAAAATTCTGGGAGCTGTGGCAAACCCGAAGGGAAGAGCCACAAACTGGTAATGCTTGTCCAGCAAGGCGAACCTGAGAAACTGGTGATGATCTTTGTGGATATGGATGTGTAGATACGCATCCTTTAAGTCCACGGTGGTCATATATTGACCCTCCTGAATCATTGGTAAAATAGTCCGAATGGTCTCCATCTTGAAGGATAGGACTCTGAGGAATTTGTTTAGGATCTTGAGATACAAAATTGGTCTGAAGGTTCCCTCTTTTTGGGAACCACAGATTGGAGTAAAACCCCTGCCCCTGTTCTGCTTTCGGAACTGGGCGGATAACTCCCATGGTATATAGGTCTTCTACACAGAGTAAGAACGCCTCTCTTTTTGTCTGGTTTGCAGACAATTGAGAATGATGGAATCTCCCCCTTGGAGGAGAATCTTTGAAATCTAGAAGATACCCCTGGGTTATGATTTCTAAAGCCCAGGAGTCCTGAACGTCTCTTGCCCAAGCCTGAGCAAAGAGAGAAAGTCTGCCCCCTACTAGATCCGGTCCCGGATCGGGGGCCACCACTTCATGTTGTCTTGGTGGCATCAGCGGGCTTCTTGGCCTGTTTACCTTTGTTCCAAGTCTGGTTAGGTCACCAGACTGACTTGGATTGAGCAAAATTCCCCTCTGGTTTTGCCGCAGGGGAAGAGGTAGAGGGACCACCTTTGAAGTTTCGAAAGGAACGAAAATGATTTTGATTGGTCCTCATCTTATTTGTCTTATCCTGAGGAAGGGCATGGCCTTTCCCTCCAGTGATGTCTGAAATGATCTCTTTCAGTTCAGGCCCGAATAGGGTCTTACCTTTGAAAGGGATGGCTAAAAGCTTAGATTTTGATGACACATCCGCAGACCAGGACTTACGCCATAATGCCCTAAAATGGCAAATCCTGAATTCTTTGCCGTTAATTTAGCCAGTTGAAAAGCAGAATATATAATAAAAGAATTAGCTAGCTTGAGAGCCCTAATTCTATCCAGAATATCATCTAATGGGGTCTCAACCTGAAGAGCCTCCACCAGATCCTCGAACCAAAAAGCAGCTGCAGTAGTTACAGGAACAATGCACGCTATAGGTTGGAGAAGAAAACTCTGATGAACAAATATTTTCTTTAGGAGACCCTCTAATTTTTTATCCATAGGAACCCGATTCCCTTCTGACTGAGAATCATCCTGCAACATACTTTTAGTAGCTAAAATATGTTCTTTGCAATTTATTGACCTTTCAGTGCATGAGGGACACATTCTAAGTGGGGGTTCCACAATGGCTTTTAAACATATTGAACATTGACTTCATCAATGTCAGACATGTTGAACAGGCTAGTAATGACTACAAACAAGCTTGAAAACAATTTAGTGAAAAAATAATCTTAAAAAACGGTACTGCGCCTTTAAGAAAAAAAAGCATACACGTTCTGCAAAACAGCTTTAAAATTCACCAAACTTTTCAAATTTTTGATAGCAGACTCAATTAGAGTAGTTAAGTTTGCCCCACAAGAAAATGAAACATTTAACCCTTTATTGTGCAAACCGGATTGAAAATAAGGCCTAAATCCGGAACAAACACCCCCAGCACCTCGCCACAGCCCTGCTGTGGCGCCTACCTGCCCTTAGGGATCGTAAAAACATAATTTATGCTTACCTGATAAATTTATTTCTCTTGTAGTGTATCCAGTCCACGGATCATCCATTACTTATGGGACATTAACTCCTCCCCAACAGGAAGTGCAAGAGGATTCACACAGCAGAGCTGCTATATAGCTCCTCCCCTGCCACTACCAGTCATTCGACCGAAAACATGCAGAGAAAGTTAAACCATAGGGTACAGTGGTGACTGTAGTTTAATGGAAAAATTACCTGCCTTAAAGTGACAGGGCGGGCCGTGGACTGGATACACTACAAGAGAAATAAATTTATCAGGTAAGCATAAATTATGTTTTCTCTTGTTAAGTGTATCCAGTCCACGGATCATCCATTACTTATGGGATACCAATACCAAAGCTAAAGTACACGGATGACGGGAGGGACAGGCAGGCTCTTTATACGGAAGGAACCACTGCTTGAAGAACCTTTCTCCCAAAAACAGCCTCCGAAGAAGCAAAAGTGTCAAATTTGTAAAATTTGGAAAAAGTATGAAGAGAAGACCAAGTTGCAGCCTTGCAAATCTGTTCAACAGAAGCCTCATCTAGATTGTGTAGCAGACGTTCCTTTTTCGAAGAAGGATTAGGACACAAAGATGGAACCACAATCTCTTGATTGATATTCCTGTTAGTGACCACCTTAGGTAGGAACCCAGGTTTAGTACGCAGAACTACCTTGTCTGAATGAAAAATCAGATAAGGAGAATCACAATGTAAGGCAGATAACTCAGAGACTCTTCGAGCCGAGGAAATCGCCATTAAAAACAGAACTTTCCAAGATAACAACTTGATATCAATGGAATGAAGGGGTTCAAACGGAACCACCTGTAAAACATTAAGAACTAAGTTCAAACTCCATGGTGGAGCAACAGTTTTAAACACAGGCTTGATCCTAGCTAAAGCCTGACAAAAAGCTTGAACGTCCGGAACTTCTGACAGACGTTTGTGTAAAAGAATGGACAGAGCTGAAATCTGTCCCTTTAAGGAACTAGCGGATAAACCCTTTTCTAAACCTTCTTGTAGAAAAGACAATATCCTCGGAATCCTAACCTTACTCCATGAGTAACTCTTGGATTCGCACCAATATAAGTATTTGCGCCATATCTTATGGTAAATCTTTCAGGTAACAGGCTTCCTAGCCTGTATTAAGGTATCAATAACTGACTCAGAAAAACCACGTTTTGATAAAATCAAGCGTTCAATTTCCAAGCAGTCAGCTTCAGAGAAATTAGATTTTGATGTTTGAAGGGACCCTGGATCAGAAGGTCCTGTTTCAGAGGTAGCGACCAAGGTGGACAGGATGACATGTCCACTAGATCTGCATACCAAGTCCTGCGTGGCCATGCAGGCGCTATTAGAATCACTGATGCTCTCTCCTGTTTGATTCTGGCAATCAATCGAGGAAGCATCGGGAAGTGTGGAAACACATAAGCCATCCCGAAGGTCCAAGGTGCTGTCAAAGCATCTATCAGAACCGCTCCCGGATCCCTGGATCTGGACCCGTAACGAGGAAGCTTGGCGTTCTGTCGAGACGCCATGAGATCTATCTCTGGTTTGCCCCAACGTCGAAGTATTTGGGCAAAGACCTCCGGATGAAGTTCCCACTCCCCCGGATGAAAAGTCTGACGACTTAAGAAATCCGCCTCCCAGTTCTCCACTCCCGGGATGTGGATTGCTGACAGGTGGCAAGAGTGAGACTCTGCCCAGCGAATTATCTTCGATACTTCCATCATTGCTAGGGAGCTTCTTGTCCCTCCCTGATGGTTGATGTAAGCTACAGTCGTGATGTTGTCCGACTGAAACCTGATGAACCCCCGAGTTGTTAACTGGGGCCAAGCCAGAAGGGCATTGAGAACTGCTCTCAATTCCAGAATGTTTATTGGCAGGAGACTCTCCTCCTGATTCCATTGTCCCTGAGCCTTCAGAGAATTCCAGACAGCGCCCCAACCTAGTAGGCTGGCGTCTGTTGTTACAATTGTCCAATCTGGCCTGCTGAATGGCATCCCCCTGGACAGATGTGGCCGAGAAAGCCACCATAGAAGAGAATTTCTGGTCTCTTGATCCAGATTCAGAGTAGGGGACAAGTCTGAGTAATCCCCATTCCATTGACTTAGCATGCACAATTGCAGCGGTCTGAGATGTAGGCGTGCAAAGGGTACTATGTCCATTGCTGCTACCATTAAGCCGATCACCTCCATGCATTGAGCTACTGACGGGTGTTGAATGGAATGAAGGACACGGCATGCATTTTGAAGCTTTGTTAACCTGTCTTCTGTCAGGTAAATCTTCATTTCTACAGAATCTATAAGAGTCCCCAAGAAGGGAACTCTTGTGAGTGGAAAGAGAGAACTCTTCTTTTCGTTCACCTTCCATCCATGCGACCTTAGAAATGCCAGTACTAACTCTGTATGAGACTTGGCAGTTTGAAAGCTTGAAGCTTGTATCAGAATGTCGTCTAGGTACGGAGCTACCGCAATTCCTCGCGGTCTTAGTACCGCCAGAAGAGCACCCAGAACCTTTGTGAAGATTCTCGGAGCCGTAGCCAATCCGAATGGAAGAGCTACAAACTGGTAATGCCTGTCTAGAAAGGCAAACCTTAGATACCGGTAATGATCTTTGTGAATCGGTATGTGAAGGTAAGCATCCTTTAAATCCACTGTGGTCATGTACTGACCCTTTTGGATCATGGGTAAAATTGTCCGAATAGTTTCCATTTTGAACGATGGAACTCTTAGGAATTTGTTTAGGATCTTTAAATCCAAGATTGGCCTGAAAGTTCCCTCTTTTTTGGGAACCACAAAACAGATTTGAGTAAAACCCTTGTCCTTGTTCCGACCGCGGAACCGGATGGATCACTCCCATTAATAAAAGATCTTGTACGCAGCGTAGAAACGCCTCTTTCTTTATTTGGTTTGTTGACAACCTTGACAGATGAAATCTCCCTCTTGGGGGAGAGAATTTGAAGTCTAGAAGGTATCCCTGAGATATGATCTCTAACGCCCAGGGATCCTGGACATCTCTTGCCCAAGCCTGGGCGAAGAGAGAAAGTCTGCCCCCCACTAGATCCGTTCCCGGATCGGGGGCCCTCGATTCATGCTGTCTTAGGGGCAGCAGCAGGTTTCCTGGCCTGCTTGCCCTTGTTCCAGGACTGGTTAGGTCTCCAGCCTTGTCTGTAGCGAGCAACAGCTCCTTCCTGTTTTGGTGCAGAGGAAGTTGATGCTGCTCCTGCTTTGAAATTACGAAAGGAACGAAAATTAGACTGTATAGCCTTAGGTTTGGCTCTGTCTTGAGGCAGGGCATGGCCTTTACCTCCTGTAATGTCAGCGATAATTTCTTTCAACCCGGGCCCGAATAAGGTCTGCCCTTTGAAAGGTATATTAAGCAATTTAGATTTAGAAGTAACGTCAGCTGACCAGGATTTTAGCCACAGTGCTCTGCGTGCCTGAATGGCGAATCCGGAATTCTTAGCCGTAAGTTTAGTTAAATGTACTACGGCATCTGAAATAAATGAGTTAGCTAACTTAAGGGCTTTAAGCTTGTGTGTAATCTCATTTAATGGAGCTAATTCAAGTGTCTCTTCCAGAGACTCAAACCAAAATGCTGCTGCAGCCGTGACAGGCGCAATGCATGCAAGAGGTTGCAATATAAAACCTTGTTGAACAAACATTTTCTTAAGGTAACCCTCTAACTTTTTATCCATTGGATCTGAAAAGGCACAGCTATCCTCCACCGGGATAGTGGTACGCTTAGCTAAAGTAGAAACTGCTCCCTCCACCTTAGGGACCGTTTGCCATAAGTCCTGTGTGGTGGCGTCTATTGGAAACATCTTTCTAAATATCGGAGGGGGTGAGAACGGCACACCGGGTCTATCCCACTCCTTAGTAACAATTTCAGTAAGTCTCTTAGGTATAGGAAAAACGTCAGTACTCGCCGGTACCGCAAAATATTTATCCAACCTACACATTTTCTCTGGTATTGCAACTGTGTTACAATCATTCAGAGCCGCTAACACCTCCCCTAGTAATACACGGAGGTTTTCCAGCTTAAATTTAAAATTTGAAATATCTGAATCCAGTTTGTTTGGATCAGAACCGTCACCCGCAGAATGAAGCTCTCCGTCCTCATGTTCTGCAAATTGTGACGCAGTGTCTGACATGGCCCTAATATTATCAGCGCACTCTGTTCTCACCCCAGAGTGATCACGCTTACCTCTTAGTTCTGGTAATTTAGCCAAAACTTCAGTCATAACAGTAGCCATATCCTGTAATGTGATTTGTAATGGCCGCCCAGATGTACTCGGCGCTACAATATCACGCACCTCCCGAGCGGGAGATGCAGGTACTGACACGTGAGGCGAGTTAGTCGGCATAACTCTCCCCTCGTTGTTTGGTGAAATATGTTCAATTTGTACAGATTGACTTTTATTTAAAGTAGCATCAATACAGTTAGTACATAAATTTCTATTGGGCTCCACTTTGGCTTTAGCACATATAGCACAGATATCTTCCTCTGAATCAGACATGTTTAACACACTAGCAAATAAACTAGCAACTTGGAAATACTTTTCAAGTAATTTACTATAATATGAAAACGTACTGTGCCTATAAGAAGCACAGAAAAAGTTATGACAGTTGAACATTAATAAACTGAAAAGTTATAGCATCAAATCTTTGTAAAAAACACAATTTTAGCAAAGGATTGCTCCCATTAGCAAAGGATAACTAACCCTGATAGCAGAAAAAAAATACAGAAATAAACGTTTTTTTATCACAGTCAACTACAATCTCACAGCTCTGCTGTGAGTGATTACCTCCCTCAAAACAAGTTTTGAAGACCCCTGAGTTCTGTAGAGATGAACCGGATCATGCAGGGAAGACAATAAACTTCTGACTGAATTTTTTGATGCGTAGCAAAAGCGCCAAAAAAGGCCCCTCCCCCTCACACATAACAGTGAGAGATCAGTAAACTGTCATAAATTAAATAAAACGACTGCCAAGTGGAAAAAAATAGTGCCCAAAACATTTTTTCACCCAGTACCTCAGAAAATTAAACGATTTTACATGCCAGCAAAAAACGTTTAACATTAATAAATTGAGTGTTATTTAAAAGCCTGTCGCTAGTCCCTGCAAATTAGGCTAAAGTTTTATGCATACAGTATAATTCCAGTGAAGTGCCATTCCCCAGAATACTGAAGTGTAAAATATACATACATGACAGCCTGATACCAGTTGCTGCTACTGCATTTAAGGCTGAGTTTACATTATATCGGTATGGCAGAATTTTCTCATCAATTCCATTGTCAGAAAATAATAAGCTGCTACATACCTCTTTGCAGATTAATCTGCCCGCTGTCCCCTGATCTGAAGTTTACCTCTCCTCAGATGGCCGAGAAACAGCAATATGATCTTAACTACTCCGGCTAAAATCATAGAAAAACTCAGGTAGATTCTTCTTCAAATTCTACCAGAGAAGGAATAACACACTCCGGTGCTATTATAAAATAACAAACTTTTGATTGAAGGTATGAAACTAAGTATAATCACCACAGTCCTCTCACACATCCTATCTATTCGTTGGGTGCAAGAGAATGACTGGCAATGGCAGTTAGGGGAGGAGCTATATAGCAGCTCTGCTGGGTGAATCCTCTTGCACTTCCTGTTGGGGAGGAGTTAATGTCCCATAAGTAATGGATGATCCGTGGACTGGATACACTTAACAAGAGAAAGTGGGTTTAAAGCTTCGATTTAGCCTACAACATTCACAAGGGCCCTCAGGAGTTGGAGCTTGCTGCTTGCTAAGAGAAAACAACTGTGCATCTGAGGCGCGAAAATAGGCCCCGCCCATCTCACTTGATGTCTGTACAGCCTCAAGGAACCGCACGAGAACGTTTTTAATCTAGCCATGTGGGTTCTGAGACCCCCCCCCCAAAAAAAAAAGTCAAGTGTACCCTCAAAGTTGCCCAAAAAAACGTTATTGTCCACAAAACGTTAATAGCACTCCCAGTTCACAAAACGTTTGCCCACAAACATTCAAAAACTCTTCGTCAACCATTTTTTAATTAGCCCCTTATGCAAGCTTAGTAATGCCCTTCAATAGCTCTTAGGATTACTGCTTACCCTTATGGGGATACTGTCAGCCTTTCTGAAATACACAGTCTCTCCAGAAAAAATGACTGAACATACCTCACTGCTATATAGCATGAAAACGTTCCTCACACTGAAGTTTCCTATATTCTCAGCCTCCAAGCAGAAGTCTTCATCCATCTGCTGCCTGAGAGTAAATAGTACACACCGGTACCATTTAAAACAAAAAACTCTTGCTTGAAGAAATTATAAACTAATATTTTATCACCTCTTTCACTTTACCCTTGCTAGTACTTAGAGTAGGCAAAGAGAATGACTGGGGGGTGGAGCTAAGGGAGGAGCTATACAGACAGCTCTGCTGTGGTGCTCTTTGCCACTTCCTGTTAGCAGGAGGATAATATCCCACAAGTAAAGGATGAATCCGTGGACTAGTCGTACCTTATAGAAGAAAATGGGTTTTTATTAAAATGGCGGGCGCCATATTGCAGCAAACACACTGCCCCACACAGATCTTTCTCTTCCCTGCTGCCAAGAACCCCCTTGAGTCTTAAAGGCAATGACACACTGTGTAAAACAAAATGTGCACTGGATCCGTATGTGTTTTTTTATGTCTGAAGGATCCGGTGCCATCTAAAATGAAGCGCAGCTGCTTCTACCGAGCTTGCTGCTTAAATGTTCCAAACATACATATCCTCTAGAAATGCTCACCTACACTGGAGTATTATTTCAACACTTAATATGTCCCCTTCCCGGTTTCCAAGTGTCCACAATCCTACGATATAGGCAACAAGCCATTTAGGGGGAGAGGAGATCAAGAGACTTACCCACTCAGCAGTCTGCATCCATCATCGATCAAGTGCCCTAGAGGCATGAAACACGTCTGATGCGGAGGGTCAAGGCTCTCTCACTCTGTCTATTTCTTTGACGTTTTTAAGGTGCAATGTTTCTACCATTTCAGTTTTTAAACTTTGTACTGAATAAAAATTGGAATTGTACCTACGGCTATGGAACGTTGAGTGCCGGGAGTTGGGAGCAGCAGGCTGGGATCTGTAATAGAGACAAAATCAGTGTAACCAACACTGACTGTATGAGGGAGAAAAGCTCAGAGAACTGGACGAGGCATGGGAACTTCTCTACGACCCTGTCATCTCTTGCAGGAAACAATCCATTGAGGGTTATAATATAATCTTCAGCAGAGCACCTCCACCAACCTCCATAAAACGAGACAAAGAATTACTGGGAGGGTAGGGGAAGTGATATGGGATATTTAATGCTTTGTTTGGGGTGTCTTTGCCTCCTCCTGGTGGCCAGGTGAAGTCTTTCTCCATAGGCAATGAATGCATTTGTGGACTCTCACTGCCATTAGAAATGAAATGATAATCTGTGAACCATTTAACACAATCCAGCATATAACTAAATGCAAATGTGCATATACTCACACACATATACAATAACCAAAACTCAAATACAGTTTAACAGATGTAAACTATTTATTGAATATTTGCCACCAAATATTGTTAAATACATAATCTTGCAGCTTTTCGGTTTCAAGTTAAAATGTCAGAAACAGAACACCAATATTTACAATTCTTATAAGGAATGTTATATAATGACACATTAAGGCGTAAATTCTTTTGGCTTATAATTCTGAAAAGAATGATAATAGCAAAAAGTGAGCAAAATCTTCATTGTGAGATTATGATAAGCTACAATAAATCTTACAAAAATATGGTGTAAGATGGCAATAAACCCATTCAACATCCTGCATTTATGTCCCTCTGGCGGAACTGATAATTTATACAGTCAAAACTTAATTTACATAATAAAGTAGCTCTGTCCACCACTGAAAGTTACAGCTCCTAATCATATACAGTTTCAGGCCACAGTTTTGAAGGTCTGGAGTATTAAGTTGGTTTGATGAATTAGGCGATTGGCACTTATAAATACATTTAATGCCCTAAAAAAGGAAAAAAAACAGAACAAAAATTAGTTTCAATATAATTACATTTGTTTTGACTGCATAAAGGTTTTAAAACAAATCATTTTAAAATGTAACAGTCCTATTCTCTTTTCCAAATTGTCCCTTTATAAAATGGTACATCCTTTTGTAAGGGCATACTTAAACAGCGTGTTTCAGCAATATGGAGAGGCTTAAACTTAATAGAGCTCATTGCAATATGTATTATTCATCATTTTAAAAACATAATTTATGTAAGAACTTACCTGATAAATTCATTTCTTTCATATTAGCAAGAGTCCATGAGCTAGTGACGTATGGGATATACATTCCTACCAGGAGGGGCAAAGTTTCCCAAACCTCAAAATGCCTATAAATACACCCCTCACCACACCCACAATTCAGTTTAACGAATAGCCAAGAAGTGGGGTGATAAGAAAAAAAGCGCGAAAGCATAAAAAATAAGGAATTGGAATAATTGCGCTTTATACAAAAAAAAATCATAACCACCACAAAAAGGGCGGGCCTCATGGACTCTTGCTAATATGAAAGAAATGAATTTATCAGGTAAGTTCTTGCATAAATTATGTTTTCTTTCATGTAATTAGCAAGAGTCCATGAGCTAGTGACGTATGATAATGAATACCCAAGATGGGGATCTTCCACGCAAGAGTCACTAGAGAGGGAGGGATAAAATAAAGACAGCCAATTCCGCTGAAAAATAATCCACACCCAAAACAAAGTTTAAATCTTATAATGAAAAAAACTGAAATTATAAGCAAAAGAATCAAACTGAAACAGCTGCCTGAAGTACTTTTCTACCAAAAACTGCTTCAGAAGAAGAAAACACATCAAAATGGTAGAATTTAGTAAAAGTATGCAAAGAAGACCAAGTTGCTGCTTTGCAAATCTGATCAACCGAAGCTTCATTCTTAAAAGCCCAGGAAGTAGAGACTGACCTAGTCGAATGAGCTGTAATCCTTTGAGGCGGAGTTCTACCCGACTCGACATAAGCATGATGAATCAAAGGCTTTAACCAAGATGCCAAAGAAATGGCAGAAGCCTTCTGACCTTTCCTAGAACCAGAAAAGATAACAAATAGACTAGAAGTCTTTCGGAAATCTTTAGTAGCTTCAACATAATATTTCAAAGCTCTAACTACATCCAAAGAATGCAACAATCTTTCCTTAGAGTTCTTAGGATTAGGACACAAAGAAGGAACCACAATTTCACTACTAATGTTGTTAGAATTCACAACCTTAGGTAAAAATTTAAATGAAGTTCGCAACACCGCCTTATCCTGATGAAAAATCAGAAAAGGAGACTCACAAGAAAGAGCAGATAATTCAGAAACTCTTCTAGCAGAAGAGATGGCCAAAAGAAACAAAACTTTCCAAGAAAGTAATTTAATATCCAGCAAATGCATAGGTTCAAACGGAGGAGCTTGAAGAGCCCCTAGAACCAAATTCAAACTCCAAGGAGGAGAAATTGACTTAACAGGTTTTATACGAACCAAAGCCTGTACAAAACAATGAATATCAGGAAGACTAGCAATCTTTCTGTGAAAAAGAACAGAAAGAGCAGAGATTTGTCCTTTCAAGGGACTTGCAGACAAACCTTTATCCAAACCATCCTGAAGAAACTGTAAAATTCTAGGAATTCTAAAAGAATGCCAAGAAAACTGATGAGAAGAACACCAAGAAATGTAAGTCTTCCAGAATCAATAATATATCTTCCTAGATACAGATTTACGAGCCTGTAACATAGTATTAATTACGGAGTCAGAGAAACCTCTATGACTGAGAATCAAGCGTTCAATCTCCATACCTTCAAATTTAAGGATTTGAGATCCTGATGGAAAAAAGGACCTTGCGATAGAAGGTCTGGTCTTAACGGAAGAGTCCACGGTTGGCAAGTAGCCATCCGGACAAGATCCGCATACCAAAACCTGTGAGGCCATGCTGGAGCCACCAGCAGAACAAACGAACGCTCCTTTAGAATCTTGGAAATCACTCTTGGAAGAAGAACTAGAGGCGGAAAGATATAAGCAGGATGATACTTCCAAGGAAGTGACAATGCATCTACTGCTTCCGCCTGAGGATCCCTGGATCTGGACAGATACTTTGGAAGCTTCTTGTTTAGATGAGAAGCCATCAGATCTATTTCTGGAAGTCCCCACATTTGAACAATCTGAAGAAATACCTCTGGGTGAAGAGACCATTCGCCCGCTTCCCAATTGTCTATACCTGGGATATGAACCGCAGAAATTAGACAGGAGCTGGATTCCGCCCATACAAGTATTCGAGATACTTCTTTCATAGCCAGAGGACTGTGAGTCCCTCCTTGATGATTGACATATGCCACGGTTGTGACATTGTCCGTCTGGAAACAAATGAACGACTCTCTCTTTAGAAGAGGCCACGACTGAAGAGCTCTGAAAATTGCACGGAGTTCCAAAATGTTGATTGGTAATCTCCCCTCCTGAGATTCCCAAACCCCTTGTGCCGTCAGAGACCCCCATACAGCTCCCCAACCTGTCAGACTTGCATCTGTTGCGATCACAGTCCAGGTTGGAAGAAAAAAAGAAGCCCCCTGAACTAAACGATGGTGGTCTGTCCACCACGCCAGAGAGTGTCGAACAATCGGCTTTAAAGATATTAATTGAGATATCTTTGTATAATCCCTACACCACTGGTTCAGCATACAGAAAACGAGCAAAGGGGATCGCGTCCGATGCAGCAGTCATAAGACCTAGAATTTCCATGCATAAGGCTACCGAAGGGAATGATTGAGACTGAAGGTTTCGACAAGCTGAAACCAATTTCAGACGTCTTGTCCGTCAGAGACAGAGTCATGGACACTGAATCTATCTGGAAACCTAAAAAGGTTACCCTTGTCTGAGGAATCAACTAACTCTTTGGTAAATTGATCCTCCAACCATGTTCTCGAAGAAACGATACAAGTTGATTCGTATGAGATTCTGCTAAATGTGAAGACTGAGCAAGTACCAAGATATCGTCCAAATAAGGAAATACCACAATACCCTGTTCTCTGATTACAGATAGAAGGGCACCGAGAACCTTTGTAAAAAATCCTTGGAGCTGTTGCTAGGCCAAACGGCAGAGCCACAAACTGGTAATGCTTGTCTAGGAAAGAGAATCTCAGAAACTGATAGTGATCTGGATGAATCGGAATATGCAGATATGCATCTTGTAAATCTATTGTGGACATATAATGCCCTTGCTGAACAAAAGGCAGAATAGTCCTTATAGTTACCATTTTGAATGTTGGTATCCTTACATAACGATTCAATATTTTTAAATCCAGAACTGGTCTGAAGGAATTCTCCTTCTTTGGTACAATGAAGAGATTTGAGTAAAACCCCAGCCCCTGTTCCAGAACTGGAACTGGCATAATTACTCCAGCCAACTCTAGATCTGAAACACATTTCAGAAATGCTTGAGCCTTCACTGGATTTATTGGGACACGGGAAATAAAAAATCTTCTTGCAGGAGGCCTTATCTTGAAGCCTATTCTGTACCCTTGTGAAACAATGTTCTGAATCCAAAGACTGTGAATCGAATTGATCCAAATTTCTTTGAAAAATCGTAATCTGCCCCCTACCAGCTGGGCTGGAATGAGGGCCGCACCTTCATGTGGACTTGGGAGCTGGCTTTGGCTTTCTAAAAGGCTTGGATTTATTCCAGACTGGAGATGCTTTCCAAACTGATACCGCTCCTGTAGGGGAAGGATCAGGCTTTTGTTCCTTATTATGACAAAAGGAACGAAAACGATTAGCAGACCTAAATTTACCTTTAGATTTTTTTATCCTGTGGTAAAAAAGTTCCTTTCCCCCCAGTAACAGTTGAAATAATAGAATCCAACTGTGAACCAAACAATTTATTACCCTGGAAAGAAAGGGAAAGCAAAGTTGACTTAGAAGACATATCAGCATTCCAAGTTTTAAGCCATAAAGCTCTTCTAGCTAAATTAGCTAAAGACATATACCTGACATCAACCCTAATGATATCAAAGATGGCATCACAAATAAAATTATTAGCATGTTGAAGAAGATTAACAATGCTATGAGTATTATGATCTGTTACTTGTTGTGCTAAAGCTTCCAACCAGAAAGTTGAAGCTGCAGCAACATCCGCCAAAGATATAGCAGGTCTAAGAAGATTATCTGAACATAAGTAAGCTTTTCTTAGAAAGGATTCAATTTTCCTATCTAAAGGATCCTTAAAGGAAGTACTATCTGCCGTAGGAATAGTAGTACGTTTAGCAAGAGAAGAGATAGCCCCATCAACCTTAGGGATTTTGTCCCAAAACTCTAATCTGTCAGATGGCACAGGATATAATTGCTTAAACCGTTTAGAAGGAGTAAATGAATTACCCAAATTATTCCATTCCCTGGAAATTACTTCAGAAATAGCATCAGGGACGGGAAAAACCTCTGGAATAACTACAGGAGGTTTAAAAAGCGTATTCAAACGTTTAGATTTGGTATCAAGAAGACCAGATTCCTCTATTTCTAATGCAATTAAGACTTCTTTAAGCAAAGAACGAATAAATTCCATTTTAAATAAATATGAAGATTTATCAGTATCAACCTCTGAAACAGAATCCTCTGAACCAGAGGAACCATTATCAGAATCAGAATGATGATGTTCATTTAAAAATTCATCTGAAAAATGAGAAGTTTTAAAAGACCTTTTACGTTTACTAGAAGGAGGAATAACAGACATAGCCTTCTTAATAGATTTAGAAACAAAATCTCTTATGTTAACAGGAACACCCTGAATATTAGATGTTGATGGAACAGCAACAGGTAATGGAACATTACTAAAGGAAATATTATCTGCATTAACAAGTTTGTCATGACATTCAATACAAACAACAGCCGGAGGAACAGTTACCACAAGTTTACAACAAATACACTTATCTTTGGTAGATCCAGCATCAGGCAGCAATTTTCCAGAAGTATCTTCTGATTCAGGGTCAATCTGAGACATCTTGCAATATGTAATAGAAAAAACAACATATAAAGCAAAATTGATCAAATTCCTTAAAAGACAGTTTCAGGAATGGGAAAAAATGCCAATGAACAAGCTTCTAACAACCAGAAGCAAATAAACAATGAGACTTAAATAATGTGGAGACAATAATGACGCCCATATTTTTTTGCGCCAAGAAAAACGCCCACATTATTTGGCGCCTAAATGCTTTAAGCGCCAAAAATGACGCCACATCCGATGACGCCGACATTTTTGGCGCAAAAACGTCAAAAAATGACGCAACTTCCGGCGACCAGTATGACGCCGGAAATGACAAAGAAAATTTTTGCGCCAAAAAAGTCTGCGCCAAGAGTGACACAATAAAATGAAGCATTTTCAGCCCCCGCGAGCCTAACAGCCCACAGGAAAAAAAGTCAAATTTTAAGGTAAGAAAAAAATTGATTATTCAAATGCATTATCCCAAATAATGAAACTGACTGTCTGAAATAAGGAATGTTGAACATCCTGAATCAAGGCAAATAAATGTTTAAACACATATATTTAGAACTTTATATAAAAGTGCCCAACCATAGATCCCTCTGACATTCACTGCACGCTGAGAGGAAAACCGGGCTCCAGCCTGCTACGAAGCGCATATCAACGAAGAATCTAGCACAAACTTACTTGACCACCTCCATGGGAGGCAAAGTTTGTAAAACTGATTTGTGGGTGTGGTGAGGGGTGTATTTATAGGCATTTTGAGGTTTGGGAAACTTTGCCCCTCCTGGTAGGAATGTATATCCCATACGTCACTAGCTCATGGACTCTTGCTAATTACATGAAAGAAATAGATTTTTACCATTTATTTAAAAAAAATTGAAACTTAATTTGTGCATTGTCCATTACGTCTTGTCCCAGCCGTACAAGTGGGATAAGGTCTCTACAGGAAGGCTAACAAAGTAACAAACTGGTTTACTATTAAACGAAATAGATAAACAGGGAGTAAGATTTACCAGCGCAATCAAAGAAAACAATCAGCTTGTGCACACAACACTTACCACTAAATAATTTTAAATAGTACCACATTACCATTATGCTTTGCCTTGTGTAATTTGGTACAATACGTAACTTTATACGTTTTATCTTGTTATTAAACTTATAAAAATGCTAAGATGGCTGTCTTTTAGGTCCCATGATTCCTTCTAACCTCTAGATAATGTACCCCAGTTATTTAATTATGCTAAAATTTGATTAGTATTTCTGTACATGGACTGAGCTGCCCTAGAATTTATAATTCTGCACAGTTCTGAGAAAGCGGTTCTGGACACAGGCTAAAAGGGATATCGAACCCCAAAAATGTATTAAGCGATTCAGACAGTATACCATTTTAAAAAGTTTCCAATTGACTTCTATTATCAAAATTTGCTTCCTTATTAGGTTATTTTGCGTTGGAGATCTAGGTAGGCATCTGGAGCACTACATGGCAGGAAATAGTGCTGCCAACCAGTGCTCTTCAAGATAGAGAACATTCTTGCAAAACGGCTGCCATATAGTGCTCCAGAAATAGGCCGTCTCCTAAGCATAAGTCCCTGCTTTTCAAACAAAGCATACCAAAAGAAAAAAAAAAAGAAGTAAATTAGACAGTTGTTTGCATGCTCTATCTGAATCACAAAAGAAAATGTTGGGTTTCATATCCCTTTAATAACAAATTATGCTTACCTGATGATTTCATTTCCATCTGTACGAGGAGAGTCCACAGCTTCATTCATTACTTGTGGGAAATTCAGAACCTGGGCACCAGGAGGCGGCAAAGACACCCCAGCCAAAGGCTTAAAGTGCTAGTAAACCTAAAAAATAATGTTATATAATTCTGCATAGTGCAGAATTATATAACATTATATGAGTGCTAGCTTTATAAAACCTAATATATCCGGAAAACTTTTCTAAACAAACAAGGTTTTCCAGACCCGCCCTCTGTGCTCTACTGAGCTGCTGGAGGAGGAGCGAGCTGCATTAAGTGTAATGGCGCAGTCTGGCTGGGCTGTTACTAGACAGCTGGCCAGATGCCCTCTGAGGGGAAACCAGACCCGCTCAGTAGAGCACAGAGGGCGGGTCTGGAAAACCCTGTTTGTTTAGAAAAGTTTACTGGATATATTAGGTTTTATAAAGCTAGCACTCATATAATGTTATGTAATTCAGCACTATGTGCAGAATTATATAAAACATTTTTTAGGTTTACTGGCCCTTTAAATACCTCCCCCAGTCATTCTGCTGAGGGAACAAGTAACAGTAGGAGAAATATCAGGGTATAAATGGTGCCAGAAGAAAAACCAAAAGAAATTTAGGTCCGCCCAACGGAGAACTGGGCGGGAGCCGTGGACTCTCCTCGTACAGATGGAAATGAAATTATCAGGTAATTTATGTTTTCCCATCTTAATACGAGGAGAGTCCACGGCTTCATTCATTACTTGTGGGAAACACAAGTTATACCCAAGCTCTAGAGGACATTGAATGAAAACGGTAGGGTAAAAAAAGAGGCGGACCCTAGTCTGAGGGCACCACAGCCTGCAAGACCTCTCCCAAAAGCTGCTTCAGCCAAAGCAAAAACATCAAATTTGTAAAACTTTGAAAAAGTATGTAAGGAGGACCAGGTAGCCGCCTTATAAATCCGCTCCATAGAGGCCTCATTCTTGAAGGCCCAAGAATAAGCCACAGCTGTAGTTGAGTGAGCCGTAATCCTCTGAGGAGGCTTATGTCTCGCTGTCTCATAAGCCAAGCAAATAGACAACAAACAATGCTGAAGTCGGTCTGAAATCCTTCGTAGCCTGAAGATAAAATTTCAAAGCTTGAACCACATCCAAGTTATGAAGTAACCGTTCCTTTGAAGAAGAAGGGTTAGGACACAAGGAAGGAACTACAATCTCCTGATAAATGTTGCGATCAGACACAACCTTAGGGAGAAATCCCAACCCAGTGCGAAGGACAGCCTTATCGGCATAAAAAAACAACAGGTAAGGAGGCTCACATTGCAAGGCCGCCAACCCAGAGACTCTTCATGCCGAAGCAATAGCCAGTAGAAAAAGAACCATCCAACACAGTATCTTAATGTCAAGAGAATGCATAGGCTCAAATGGAGCCCTCTGCAAAACCCTAAGAACCAGATTTAAACTCCAAGGAGGAGCAGAATGTCTAAATACAGGCCCGATCCTGGACAGAGCCTGAACAAAAGACTGTATATCAGGAAGCTCAGCAAGCTTCTTGTGAAACAGAGCCGAAATCTGTCCCTTTAAGGAACTGGTGGCAAGTCCCTTCTCCAAACCGTCCTGGAGAAAGGAAAGTATACTGGATACTCAGACCTTATGCCAGGAATATCCACGAGTCTCACACCAGAGTAAGTAGGTCCTCCACAACTTATGATAGATGCGTCAGGTGACCGGCTTCCTGGCTTGAATGAGTATCAATCACACTCTCATAAAACCCTCTCCTGGCCAAGAATAAGCGTTCAATCTCCATGCAGTCAGTCACAGAGAATCTAGATTTTGGTGCACAAAGGGGCCCTGTACCTGCAGATCCCTGCGACAAAGCAACCTCCATGGAGGAGACAATGACATTCCCACCAGATCCGCAAACTACATCCTCCGTGGCCACGACAGAGCAATCAGAATAGTTGATGCTTGCTCCTGCTTGATGCGGGCCACTACTTGAAGTAGAAGTGGAAACAGTGGAAATATGAAGACTAGGTTGAATCCCAAGGCACTGCTAAGGCATCCATCAGTTCTGCCTGGGGATCCCTGAACCACGAGCCATATCTGGGTAGCTTGAAGTTGAGTCTGGACACCATGAGATCTCTCTCTGGAGTCCCCCATCTGTTGCAAATCTCTGCAAACACTTCGGGGTGAAGAGACCATTCCCCCAGATGAAACAATTGTCTGCTGAGAAAATCCGCTTCCCAGTTGTCCACACCCGGGATGTGGATCGCTGACAGCGAGCAGTTGTGGGTCTCTGCCCACTCCAGAATCCGAGATATTTCCCTCATGGCTAGGGAGCTTCTTGTTCCCCCCCTGATGGCCGATGTAAACCACCAAGGTAATGTCTGACTGGAATGTGATGAACTGGTACGAACCCAGGAGGGGCCAACCAGGATGTTGATCAGAAGAAGCGATTCCTCCCGATTCCACCTGCCCTGTGCCTTCCTGGCACCCCAAACAGCTCCCTATCCTGAGAGGCTTGCGTCTGTAGTCACAATCTCCCGGGATGGTCTCAGGAAGCATGTCCCCTGGGACATCTGATCTAGACAGAGCCACCAAGAGAGGGATTCCCTCGACCGGTTGTCCAGAGAGATCTGTTGAGATTCGAGTGATAGCGGTTCCATTGCCTCAGCATGCACAACTGAAGAGGTCGTAGATGGAACCTGGCGAATGGAATGACATCTATACTGGATACCATGAGCTCAATCACCTACATACACCGGGCCACAGATGGCCTTGAGGAGGTCTGAAGGGCAAGAAAGCTGGAGGCAATTTTGCAACGTCTCTGGTCTGTCAGGAATATCTTCATGGATATGGAGTATATTATAGTGCCCAGGAAGTCCATCCTGGTAATGGAAACCAGATAACTCTTTCCTGAGTTTATCTTCCATCCATGAGATCGAAGAAGAAGTAAAAGAGCTCTCGAATGGTCCCCTGCCAGCTGGCAGGACGGAGCCTAGACCAGGATGTCGTCCAGATAAGGTGCTACTACAATACCTCTGGATCTCGCTACAGCGAGCAAAGCTCCCAGAACCTTCGTAAAGACTCTTTGAGCAGTAGCCAGACCGAAGGGGAGAGCTACAAACTGTTAGTGCTGGTCCAGAAAAACGAATCTTAGGAACTTGAAGTGATCCTTGTGTATTGGCACATGAAGGTAAGCGTCCAAGTCTATCGTAGTCATGAACACGCCCCTCTTGAACTAAGGGCAGAATAGACCTTATCGTCTCCATCTTGCACAATTGGACCGACAGAAACTTGTTTAAGCACTTTAGGTATAGAATTGGGTGAAACGTGCCCTCCTTCTCTTGGACCACAAAAAGATTTGAATAGTATCCTAGACCTCTTTCTGCTGGAGGTACCGGTACAATTACTCCTACCGAGGAGATCCCTTACGCACTCTAGGAAGGCATCTCGTTTATCTGGTCTTGACGATAGATTTGACAAGAGGAATCTGCCCCTGGGAGGGTGAGTTTTGAAACCTATCCTGTAACCCTGGGCAATAACCTCCAGAACCCAAGGATCCTGCATGTCTCTTGTCGAAGCCTCCGCAAAGAGAGATGGTCTGCCCCCTACGAGATTTAGACACGGATCGGGGCCACCCCTTCATGCAGATTTTGTCTTTGCGGGCTTCTTGCTCTGCTTGGCTTTATTCCAAGATCCCTTGGGCTGCTCGGGCTTTGCAGCAGGCTGCTGTCGTTGGCACTTGTCTGAACGAAAGGTACGAAAATTTGGACCCTTAGGTTTATTCTTATCCTGCGGTAGAAAGGCACACTTGCCCTCCGTGACCATGGATATGACCAAAAAATAAATTTATGAAAGAACTTACCTGATAAATTAATTTCTTTCATATTGGCAAGAGTCCATGAGCTAGTGACGTATGGGATATACAATCCTACCAGAAGGGGCAAAGTTTTCCACACCTCAAAATGCCTATAAATACACCCCTCACCACACCCACAATTCAGTTTTACAAACTTTGCCTCCTATGGAGGTGATGAAGTAAGTTGGGCTCGATTGATTCTATGTGCACATATTGATTCTATGGTTTTTCTCACGGGAAATCTTCTCAAAGGTTCTTTGTTATAGGTCGTAGAGATTCATCTCCTACCTCCCTTTTCAGATCGACTATATACTCTCATATTCCATTACCTCTACTGATAACTGTTTCAGTACTGGTTTGGCTATCTGCTATATGTGGATGGGTGTCTTTTGGTAAGTATGTTTTCATTACTTAAGACACGCTCAGCTATGGTTTGGCACTTTATTTTATTATAAAGTTTTAAATATATGTATTGTAAGAGGCATATAGGAAGTGGGGTTTAAATAATTAAAATTATTTGGAGCCAAGTATGACGCACAACGCAAAATGAAATGTTTTGGCGCTAACGACATCCGGAAATGACGCAAATCGCGTCATGGCAGACGCAACCTTGTGCAAGGAACCTGGCGTCAACTAAGATGCCAGAAATTACGAATTTGCGTCACCGAACGTACCTTCGCGCCCAAAAATTCTCGCGCCAATGACGCAATAAATATCAACATTTTGTGATTCGCAAGCCTAATTTTGCCCGCAAAAATTAATGAAAAAGCAGTCAATTTGAAGAAGAGACTATACCCCAGGTAAGGAAAAAATAACTTCCTAAATATGTTTCCCCAATTTTAAAACTGATAGTCTGCAAAAATAAATATACATAAACCTGTAAGTACAATACATATATTTAAAACCTTATAATAAAATAGATAAAGTGTCAAACCATAGCCGAGTGTGTCTTAAGTAATGAAAACATACTTACCAAAAGACACCCATCCACATATAGCAGATAGCCAAACCAGTAATGAAACAGTTACCAGTAGAGGTAATGGAATATGAGAGTATATTGTTGATCTGAAAAGGGAAGTAGAAGATGAATCTCTACGACTGATAACAGAGAACCTTTGAAAAGATTTCCCGTGAGAAAAACCATAGAATCAATAGGTGCACATAGAATCAATCTAGCACAAACTTACTTCATCACCCCCATAGGAGGCAAAGTTTGTAAAACTGAATTGTGGGTGTGGTGAGGGGTGTATTTATAGGCATTTTGAGGTGTGGAAAACTTTGCTCCTCCTGGTAGGATTGTATATCCCATACGTCACTAGCTCATGGACTCTTGCCAATTACATGAAAGAAAGAACCTTTCCCTTAAATGGAAGAGAAGGTAATCCAGATTTGGACATCCTGTCAGCAGACCACTGACTTCAACCACAGGGCCCTCCGGATCAGAACAGAAAAGCCTGATGTCTTGGCTTTCAAGCGAATAATCTGCATATTTGCATCACAGATAAACAAATTAGCTACCCTCAGGGCCTTAATTATTTCATGTATCTCATCAAGGGGAGTCTCTACCTCAATCATCTCTGACAGAGTCACACCAATAGGTAGCGGCTCCCGCCGCCGCAGGCTGAAATACTAACCCCCATGTGCTGAAACATCTTTCATAACAGGGTCTCCAATTTCTTATCCATGGGTTGCTTAAACTACGCACTATCCTCGAGTGGGATAGTGGTGCGCTTAGCGAGCGTGGAGATCGCTCCATCCACCTTAGGGATAGATCCCCACAATTCTAGCTGAGAATCAGGAACAATTTCTTATAAAGAATGAATGGGAGAGACTTGGTTCATCTTTCTCCCCTTCTTCGTTTAATATTCGCCATCTTTACGGTACCCGGGAAAGTCTGGGGCGCCACCCTGTCCTCAGACTTTATCAAGCTTAGGAATAGAAGGTTCCTCCGGTAACTTCGGTTCCAGAACTTCTAGAGTAGCTAACACCTCTTTTAATAAAAAGCAAAAGTGCTCCATCCTGAACCTAAAGTCGGGTTCCTCCGCAGCTGGAGGTTTAGAGGCTGCAGATTCCGACCCAGAGAAAGAGTCCTCCGAAGTATTGGAGTCCTCTGCATCAGCGGATAATCTAGTCTCAGATACATCCAACGGAGTAGATGACTCCTGGGAAGGATAGCAATGTTTAACCTTTCGCTTAGCAGTGTGAGGTAAAGCACTGAAGGCCACAGACACCGCTGTTAGAAACTGATCAGCAAAATCTGGAGGCCACAGGGCCCCTCCCACAGGAGAATTAGTAGTGCACTGTGGAGCTGCATGTGTAATCGAAGAGGATTGTAGGGAACGCACCTCGCGGGATGGAGACCCCTCAGAGGTGGACAGCTCAGTGGTACTAAACAATGTTCTTTTTAGATATCACTATTTTATCAAGGCATGTGGAACACAGTTGAGCAGGTGGATATACCGTAGCCTCCTCACAAATACAGGCATGAGTACCCTCTAACGCATTGGAGTCCTCCATAGCTTGCACCTTTAATATGGACTATAGAAAAAATAAATGGCACCTTAATACCCCAATGGCCGGGGCACTTAACACCTCCAATGACACAGGCGCACAGAGAAACCACTTTCGTCTCCTGCAACAGATGGTCAGGAAGAGGCCACACCCGTTTACGTGGAGTGCCATGCAGGACCGCCCCTGCAGCCGAGAAAAAGCGCACCAAACTAAACAGGCTGCGCAGTAATCAAAATGAAGGAAGAACCTGACTGTTCACACATTGCCAGAGCCACATCTCACATGTCGCAGCAACACAAAGTCATCATGTATAAATCCCCCCCCTGTTCAATAATCACCTTCCGGAGATATTACCCCTTGATTCTATATAAATGGAGTCACACTGTTACCCTGCCTTCTTGCGTTATCACAGGCATGAAAAAACAGAATTTATGCTTACCTGATAAATTACTTTCTCCAACGGTGTGTCCGGTCCACGGCGTCATCCTTACTTGTGGGATATTCTCTTCCCCAACAGGAAATGGCAAAGAGCCCAGCAAAGCTGGTCACATGATCCCTCCTAGGCTCCGCCTTCCCCAGTCATTCGACCGACGTAAAGGAGGAATATGCATAGGAGAAATCATATGATACCGTGGTGACTGTAGTTAGAGAAAATAATTCATCAGACCTGATTAAAAAACCAGGGCGGGCCGTGGACCGGACACACCGTTGGAGAAAGTAATTTATCAGGTAAGCATAAATTCTGTTTTCTCCAACATAGGTGTGTCCGGTCCACGGCGTCATCCTTACTTGTGGGAACCAATACCAAAGCTTTAGGACACGGATGATGGGAGGGAGCAAATCAGGTCACCTAGATGGAAGGCACCACGGTTTGCAAAACCTTTCTCCCAAAAATAGCCTCAGAAGAAGCAAAAGTATCAAATTTGTAAAATTTGGTAAAAGTGTGCAGTGAAGACCAAGTTGCTGCCTTACATATCTGCTCAACAGAAGCCTCGTTCTTGAAGGCCCATGTGGAAGCCACGGCCCTAGTGGAGTGAGCTGTGATTCTTTCAGGAGGCTGCCGTCCGGCAGTCTCATAAGCCAATCGGATGATGCTTTTAAGCCAAAAAGAGAGAGAGGTAGAAGTTGCTTTTTGACCTCTCCTTTTACCAGAATAAACAACAAACAAGGAAGAAGTTTGTCTGAAATCCTTTGTAGCCTCTAAATAGAATTTTAGAGCACGAACTACATCCAAATTGTGTAACAAACGTTCCTTCTTTGAAACTGGATTCGGACACAAAGAAGGCACGACTATCTCCTGGTTAATATTTTTGTTAGAAACAACTTTCGGAAGAAAACCAGGTTTAGTACGCAAAACCACCTTATCTGCATGGAACACCAGATAAGGAGGAGAACACTGCAGAGCAGTTAACTCTGAAACTCTTCTAGCAGAAGAAATTGCAACCAAAAACAAAACTTTCCAAGATAATAACTTGATATCAACGGAATGTAGGGGTTCAAACGGAACCCCCTGAAGAACTGAAAGAACTAAATTGAGACTCCAAGGAGGAGTCAAAGGTTTGTAAACAGGCTTGATTCTAACCAGAGCCTGAACAAAAGCTTGAACATCTGGCACAGCCGCCAGCTTTTTGTGAAGTAAAACAGATAAAGCAGAAATCTGTCCCTTCAAAGAACTTGCAGATAATCCTTTCTCCAAACCTTCTTGAAGAAAGGATAGAATCTTAGGAATTTTTATCTTGTTCCATGGGAATCCTTTAGATTCACACCAACAGATATATTTTTTCCATATTTTATGGTAGATTTTTCTAGTTACAGGCTTTCTAGCCTGAACAAGAGTATCAATGACAGAATCTGAGAACCCTCGCTTTGATAAAATCAAGCGTTCAATCTCCAAGCAGTCAGTTGGAGTGAGGCCAGATTCGGATGTTCGAACGGACCTTGAACAAGAAGGTCCTGTCTCAAAGGTAGCTTCCATGGTGGAGCCGATGACATATTCACCAGATCTGCATACCAAGTCCTGCGTGGCCACGCAGGAGCTATCAAGATCACCGATACCCTCTCCTGTTTGATCCTGGCTACCAGCCTGGGAATGAGAGGAAACGGTGGGAACACATAAGCTAGGTTGAAGCTCCAAGGTGCTACTAGTGCATCCACTAGAGTCGCCTTGGGATCCCTGGATCTGGACCCGTAGCAAGGAACCTTGAAGTTCTGACGAGACGCCATCAGATCCATGTCTGGAATGCCCCACAATTGAATTATTTGGGCAAAGATTTCCGGATTGAGTTCCCACTCCCCCGGATGAAATGTCTGACGACTCAGAAAATCCGCTTCCCAATTTCCCACTCCTGGGATGTGGATTGCAGACAAGTGGCAGGAGTGAGTCTCCGCCCATTGAATTATTTTGGTCACTTCTTCCATCGCCAGGGAACTCCTTGTTCCCCCCTGATGGTTGATATACGCAACAGTCGTCATGTTGTCTGATTGAAACCTTATGAATTTGGCCTTTGCTAGCTGAGGCCAAGCCTTGAGAGCATTGAATATCGCTCTCAGTTCCAGAATATTTATCGGGAGAAGAGATTCTTCCCGAGACCAAAGACCCTGAGCTTTCAGGGGTTCCCAGACCGCGCCCCAGCCCACCATACTGGCGTCGGTCGTGACAATGACCCACTCTGGTCTGCGGAAGCTCATCCCTTGTGACAGGTTGTCCAGGGTCAGCCACCAACGGAGTGAATCTCTGGTCCTCTGATCTACTTGTATCGTCGGAGACAAGTCTGTATAATCCCCATTCCACTGACTGAGCATGCACAGTTGTAATGGTCTTAGATGAATTCGCGCAAAAGGAACTATGTCCATTGCCGCGACCATCAAACCTATTACTTCCATGCACTGCGCTATGGAAGGAAGAAGAACAGAATGAAGTACTTGACAAGAACTTAGAAGTTTTGATTTTCTGGCCTCTGTCAGAAAAATCCTCATTTCTAAGGAGTCTATTATTGTTCCCAAGAAGGGAACTCTTGTTGACGGGGATAGAGAACTTTTTTCTACGTTCACTTTCCACCCGTGAGATCTGAGAAAGGCCAGGACAATGTCCGTATGAGCCTTTGCTTGTGGCAGAGACAACGCTTGAATCAGTATGTCGTCCAAGTAAGGTACTACTGCAATGCCCCTTGGTCTTAGCACCGCTAGAAGGGACCCTAGTACCTTTGTGAAAATTCTTGGAGCAGTGGCTAATCCGAATGGAAGTGCCACAAACTGGTAATGCTTGTCCAGAAAGACAAACCTTAGGAACCGATGATGTTCCTTGTGGATAGGAATATGTAGATACGCATCCTTTAAATCCACCGTGGTCATGAATTGACCTTCCTGGATGGTAGGAAGAATTGTCCGAATGGTTTCCATTTTGAACGATGGAACCTTGAGAAATTTGTTTAGGATCTTGAGATCTAAGATTGGTCTGAATGTTCCCTCTTTTTTGGGAACTATGAACAGATTGGAGTAGAATCCCATCCCTTGTTCTCCTAATGGAACAGGATGAATCACTCCCATTTTTAACAGGTCTTCTACACAATGTAAGAATACCTGTCTTTTTATGTGGTCTGAAGACAATTGAGACCTGTGGAACCTTCCCCTTGGGGGTAGCTCCTTGAATTCCAGAAGATAACCTTGGGAGACTATTTCTAGCGCCCAAGGATCCAGAACATCTCTTGCCCAAGCCTGAGCGAAGAGAGAAAGTCTGCCCCCCACCAGATCCGGTCCCGGATCGGGGGCCAACATCTCATGCTGTCTTGGTAGCAGGTTTCTTGGCCTGCTTACCTTTGTTCCAGCCTTGCATTGGCCTCCAGGCTGGCTTGGCTTGAGAAGTATTACCCTCTTGCTTAGAGGATGTAGAACTTGAGGCTGGTCCGTTTCTGCGAAAGGGACGAAAATTTGGTTTATTTTTAGCCTTAAAAGACCTATCCTGAGGAAGGGCGTGGCCCTTACCCCCAGTGATATCTGAAATAATCTCTTTCAAGTCAGGGCCAAACAGCGTTTTCCCCTTGAAAGGTATGTTAAGCAATTTGTTCTTGGAGGACGCATCCGCTGACCAAGACTTTAGCCAAAGCGCTCTGCGCGCCACAATAGCAAACCCTGAATTTTTCGCCGCTAATCTAGCTAATTGCAAAGTGGCGTCTAAAGTAAAAGAGTTAACCAATTTAAGAGCGTGAACTCTGTCCATAATCTCCTCATAAGAAGAATCTTTATCGAGCGACTTTTCTAGTTCATCGAACCAGAAACACGCTGCCGTAGTGACAGGAACAATGCATGAAATTGGTTGTAGAAGGTAACCTTGCTGAACAAACATCTTTTTAAGCAAACCCTCTAATTTTTTATCCATAGGATCTTTGAAAGCACAACTATCTTCTATAGGGATAGTAGTGCGTTTGTTTAGAGTAGAAACCGCCCCCTCGACCTTGGGGACTGTCTGCCATAAGTCCTTTCTGGGGTCGACCATAGGAAACAATTTCTTAAATATAGGGGGAGGGACAAAAGGTATGCCGGGCCTTTCCCATTCTTTGTTTACAATGTCCGCCACCCGCTTGGGTATAGGAAAAGCTTCGGGGGGCCCCGGGACCTCTAGGAACTTGTCCATCTTACATAATTTCTCTGGAATGACCAAATTGTCACAATCATCCAGAGTAGACAACACCTCCTTAAGCAGAGCGCGGAGATGTTCCAATTTAAATTTGAATGTAATCACATCAGGTTCAGCTTGAGAAATTTTCCCTGAATCTGAAATTTCTCCCTCAGACAAAACCCCCCTGGCCCCCTCAGACTGGTGTAGGGGCATGTCAGAACCATTATCATCAGCGTCCTCATGCTCTTCAGTATTTTCTAAAACAGAGCAGTCGCGCTTTCGCTGATAAGTGGGCATTTTGGCTAAAATGTTTTTGATAGAATTATCCATTACAGCCGTTAATTGTTGCATAGTAAGGAGTATTGGCGCACTAGATGTACTAGGGGCCTCCTGTGTGGGCAAGACTGGCGTAGACGAAGGAGGGGATGATGCAGTACCATGCTTACTCCCCTCACTTGAGGAATCATCTTGGGCATCATTTTCTCTAAATTGTTTGTCACATACATCACAACTATTTAAATGAGAAGGAACCTTGGCTTCCTCACATACAGAACATAGTCTATCTGATAGTTCAGACATGTTAAACAGGCATAAACTTGATAACAAAGTACAAAAAACGTTTTAAAATAAAACCGTTACTGTCACTTTAAATTTTAAACTGAACACACTTTATTACTGAATATGTGAAAAAGTATGAAGGAATTGTTCAAAATTTCACCACAGTGTCTTAAAGCCTTAAAAGTATTGCACACCAAATTTGAAAGCTTTAACTCTGCTGAGACCCAACCAAGCCCAGAGGGGAATACGATACCAAATGACGCCTTCAGTAAGCTTTTTCTATGTATCTGAGCTCCTCACACATGCATCTGCATGCCTTGCTTCCCAAAAACAACTGCGCATTAGTGGCGCGAAAATGAGGCTCTGCCTATGATTAGAGAAGGCCCCCAGTGAAAAAGGTGTCCAATACAGTGCCTGCCGTTTCTTTAACATAATTCCCAAGAATAAAATAACTCCTCAAAGCTATAAACTATTAAAAATGCTTATAAATCAATCGTTTTAGCCCAGAAAAATGTCTACCAGTCTTTAAAGCCCTTGTGAAGCCCTTTATTCTTATTTAATAAAAATGGCTTACCGGATCCCATAGGGAAAATGACAGCTTCCAGCATTACCAAGTCTTGTTAGAAATGTGTCATACCTCAAGCAGCAAAAGTCTGCTCACTGTTTCCCCCAACTGAAGTTAATTCCTCTCAACAGTCCTGTGTGGAAACAGCCATCGATTTTAGTAACGGTTGCTAAAATCATTTTCCTCTTACAAACAGAAATCTTCATCTCTTTTCTGTTTCAGAGTAAATAGTACATACCAGCACTATTTTAAAATAACAAACTCTTGATTGAAGAATAAAAACTACATTTAAACACCAAAAAACTCTGAGCCATCTCTGTGGAGATGTTGCCTGTGCAACGGCAAAGAGAATGACTGGGGAAGGCGGAGCCTAGGAGGGATCATGTGACCAGCGTTGCTGGGCTCTTTGCCATTTCCTGTTGGGGAAGAGAATATCCCACAAGTAAGGATGACGCCGTGGACCGGACACACCTATGTTGGAGAAATACAACCATCGTACCAGAATCTACACGGTGGAACAGGAACACAGCTTCTCAAGTTTTGACAGTGTTGTAGCATCGCTCCTGACATGGACTTGAGTGATAGAAAGCAGGCAGTGAAACTCCTCAACACTGATTGCTTAAGGAGCTGTTAATATGAGTCTGGATGGTTTCACAGAAAGACTCTCACTGCATCTCCAAACCTTAACATTCGTCAATGCTCTCACTGAGAGGATGCCAACCACTTAAAACTCCAGTCCCATTCCGAAGAGTACTACCCTCTATAAAGAGACTACTCTGAATCTTCTTACACTTCTCTGCCATCCTCCTGTGATGAAAGGCAAAGAATGACTGGGGGATGAGGGGAGTGGGGGAGATATTTAAGCCTTTGGCTGAGGTGTCTTTGCCTCCTCCTGGTAGCCAGGTTCTGTATTTCCCACAAGTAATGAATGAAGCCGTGGACTCTCCACGTATTAAGATGGAAATAGCTGTTAATATATAGTACTTATGAGGGAGCCATCCTCTAATGTATAGGAAATGTAGACACGGGTTAAACTTGCTTTGCTGATTGTATTTGTTTTATTAAAAATGCATTTTCATGAATATTTAAAATAAAAAATAAAACTTCAAAAACAAAAGTTAATTCTATTGACATTACTTAAAAAAATAAAAAAAAATAACGTATATACCAAAAGAAATGATGCATATGCCATAAAAACAACAGTATGTTACAACGCTCTAATTTGTTAGAGCATGTCAACTTATTAATAGCGACGATGCAACCCACAAATGGGTTAAACACATAATTAAAGTGCTCAACAGGTCCTGATCCAATCAGCAGTGCTAGGAGCATGGCCCAACTGTGTGACTATCTTGACCTGCAGCAGTTTCCGCTCAGCAATGCTTTGTGGGTCCCAAGCTGTACTTCTACTAGGTGCTTAACCCCTTTGCAGCATCGCTAGTGATAAAATGACATGCTCTAATGAATCCGTGCATGCCATTTTATCACTATAATGGCCCTTTAACCATTTGACATTTTAAAAACGTTTTAGGTAACTTACTTTCCATCTTTAAAATATGTTTTCAGAGTGTCACTAAAGCTTTTGGAGTATTTTACAAATTCTTTCTTTTGATGTTCAAGTGCCTGAAAAAAGAAAAGCATTAATTGTAAAAATGTCAAAGCAAGCTCAAAATGTATGACTACCACGACCACGAAACATCAAGAACTTTACTGGCGAGAAATATATTCAGCTATTGTCCAAACGCAGACTATGCAAACAGTGACTGTGGTAAAAGGTTTTCCCCTCAGCCATTGTTTGCCCAGTTCAGTGTTTGGCCAATTTGTTTAATATGTTTTAGATCTCTCTCTAATTGTCCTCTGCAAAAGAAATAAGCAGAAACCTAGGTTTCCACAGGGTTGAGCCCATTACTTTATAGAAACTCAGAATACAGGAGTTACAGAAAAAGGGTACACAATAATGTATACTGCAAACTTTAACAATTTTAAAATACAAATTCATAATGTTTAATGTCCCTTAAATCACATTTTTATTTTTATTTTACCTCCCACTACACAAACAAAATCTGTTGAGAAACAAAAAATAAAATTCTCAAAAAGTAAATTTATGCTTACCTGATAAATTAATTTCTTCTATAGAAGAAATTAATTTATCAGGTAAGCATGAATTTACTTTTCTTTTATAAGGTACGACGAGTCCACAGATTCATCCTTTACTTGTGGGATACAATACCAAAGCTATAGGACACGGATGAACGGGAGGGACAAGACAGATGCCTAAACAGAAGGCACCACTGCTTGAAGAACTTTTCTCCCAAAAATAGCCTCCGAAGAAGCAAAAGTATCAAATTTGTAAAATTTGGAAAAAGGTATGAAGCGAAGACCAAGTCGCAGCCTTACAAATCTGTTCAACAGAAGCATCATTTTTAAAAGCCCATGTGGAAGCCACCGCTCTACTAGAGTGAGCTGTAATTCTTTCAGGAGGCTGCTGTCCAGCAGTCTCGTATGCCAAACGGATGACGCTATTCAGCCAAAAAGAAAGAGAGGTAGCCGTAGCTTTTTGACCTCTACGCTTTCCAGAATAGACAACAAACATCGAAGATGTTTGACGGAAATCTTTGGTCGCTTGCAAATGAAACCTCAAAGCACAAACCACGTCCAAGTTGTGCAACAGACGCTCCTTCTTAGAGGAAGGATTAGGAAACAGGGAAGGAACAACAATTTCCTGATTAATATTCTTATTACTAACAACCTTAGGAAGAAATCCAGGTTTGGTACGCAAAACAGAATGAAAAACAAGATAAGGCGAGTCGCATTGCAATGCAGATAGTTCAGAAACTCTTCGAGCCGAAGAGATAGCAACTAAAAACAGAACTTTCCAAGATAGAAGCTTAATATCTATGGAATGCATAGGTTCAAACGGAACCCCTTGAAGAACTTTAAGAACTAAATTCAAACTCCATGGCGGAGCAACAGGTTTAAACACAGGCTTGATTCTAACTAAAGCCTGACAAAACGACTGAGCGTCTGGAACATCTGCCAGACGCTTGTGCAGTAAAATTGACAAAGCAGATATCTATCCCTTTAGGGAACTAGCTGATAACCCCTTCTCCAATCCTTCTTGGAGAAAGGACAAAATCCTAGTAATCCTGATCTTACTCCATGAGTAGCCTTTGGATTCACACCAATAAAGATATTTATGCCATATCTTATGATAAATCTTCCTAGTGACAGCCTTTTCGAGCCTGAATCAAGGTATCTATGACCGACTCAGAGAATCCCCGCTTGGATAAAATAAAGCGTTCAATCTCCAGGCAGTCAGCCACAGAGAAACTAGATTTGGATGCTGGAACGGACCTTGAATGAGAATTTCCCGTCTCAGATGTAGAGTCCATGGTGGTAGAGATGACATGTCCACCAGGTCTGCATACCAAGTCCTGCATGGCCACGAAGGTGCTATCAAAATCACCAAAGCTCTCTCCTGTTTGATTCTGGCAATCAGACAAGGGAGGAGAGGAAATGGTGGAAACACATAAGCCAGGTTGAACGACTAAGGTACTGCTAGAGCATCTATCAGTACTGCTTGAGGATCCCTTGATCTGGACCCGTAACAAGGAAGTTTGGCGTTCTGAAGAGACGCCATCAGATCCAATTCTGGTGTGCCCCATTGATGAATCAATTGTGCAAACACCTCCGGATGGAGTTCCCACCCCCCCGGATGAAAAGTCTGACGACTTAGAAAATCCGCTTCCCAGTTCTCCACTCCTGGGATATACATTGCAGATAGATGGCAAGAGTGAGTCTCTGCCCATCGAATTATTTTGGTAAGCTCTATCATCGCTAGAGAACTCTTTGTCCCCCCCTGATGATTGATATATGCTACAGTCGTGATACTGTCTGACTGGAATCTTACGAATCTGGCCGAAGCCAGCTGAGGCCACGCCTGAAGCGCGTTTAATATCGCTCTCAGTTCTAGAATATTTTTTGGGAGGAGAGACTCCTCCTGAGTCCACACTCCCTGTGCTTTCAGGGAATTCCAGAATGCACCCCAGCCCAATAGGCTGGCGTCCGTCGTCACAATGACCCATGCTGGCCTGCGTAAACACATTCCCTGGGACAGATGATCTTGTGACAACCACCAAATAAGAGTCTCTGGTCTCTTGATCCAGATTTATCTGAGGAGATAAATTTGCATAATCCCCATTCCACTGTTTGAGCATGCATAGTTGCAGTGGTCTGAGATGCAAGCGAGCAAACGGAACTATGTCCATTGCCGCTACCATTAGTCCGATTACCTCCATACACTGAGCCACTGACGGCCGAGGAATGGAATGAAGAGCTTGGCAGGTGTCTACCGAATCTATCAGAGTTCCCAGGAAAGGAACTCTCGTGAGAGGGGTAAGTGAACTCTTTTTTACGTTCACCTTCCACCCGTGAAATCTTAGAAAAGCCAACACGATATCCGTGTGAGAGATTTGGCTAGTTTGTAAGTTGACACCTAAATAAAGATATTGTCCAGATAAGGCGCCACTGCTATGCCCCGCGGCCTTAGGACTGCCAGAAGGGACCCTAGCACCTTTGTGAAAATTCTGGGAGCTGTGGCCAACCCGAAGGGAAGAGCCACAAACTGGTTATGCTTGTCCAGAAAGGCGAACCTGAGAAACTGATGATGATGATGATCTTTGTGGATAGGGATGTGCAGATACGCATCCTTTAAATCCACAGTGGTCATATTGACCCTCCTGGATCATTGGTAAAATAGTCCAAATGGTCTCCATCTTGAAGGATGGGACTCTGAGGAATTTGTTTAGGATCTTGAGATACAAAATTGGTCTGACGGTTCCCTCTTTTTTGGGAACTACAGATTGGAGTAAAACCCCTGCCCTGTTTTTGGAACTGGGCAGATTACTCCCATGGTAGACAGGTCTTCGACACAGCGTAAGAACGCCTCTCTTTTTGTCTGGTTTACATATAATCGAGAAAGATGGAATCTTCCCCTGGGAGGGGAATCTTTGAAGTCTAGAAGATACCCCTGGGACACAATTTCTAAAGCCCAGGAGTCCTGAACGTCTCTTGCCCAAGCCTGAGCAAAGAGAGAAAGTCTTCCCCCTACTAGATCCGGTCCCGGATCGGGGGCTGCCCCTTCATGCTGTCTTGGTGGCAGCAGCGGGCTTCTTGGCCTGTTTACCTTTGTTCCAAGTCTGGGTAGGTCTCCAGACTGATTTGGATTGAGCAAAATTCCCCTCCTGCTTTGCAGCAGGGGAGGAGGAAGAGGGACCACCCTTGAAGTTTCGAAAGGAACAAAAATTATTTTGTTTGGTCCTCATCTTATTTGTCTTATCCTGAGGAAGGGCATGGCCTTTTCCTCCAGTGATGTCTGAAATGATCTCTTTCAGTTCAGGCCCGAATAGGGTCTTACCCTTGAAAGAGATGGCTAAAAGCTTAGACTTTGATGACACGTCAGCAGACCAGCACTTAAGCCATAACGCTCTATGCGCTAGAATGGCAAAACCTGAATTCTTTGCCGCTAATTTAGCCAGTTGAAAAGCGGCATCTGTAATGAAAGAATTAGCTAGCTTGAGAGCCCTAATTCTATCCAGAATATCATCTAATGGGGTCTCAACCTGAAGAGCCTCCTCTAGAGCCTCGAACCAAAAAGCAGCTGCAGTAGTTACAGGAACAATGCACGCTATAGGTTGCAGAAGTAAACCCTGATGAATAAATATTTTCTTTAGGAGACCCTCTAATTTTTTATCCATAGGATCTTTGAAAGCACAACTGTCCTCAATAGGTATAGTTGTATGCTTAGCCAAGGTATAAATAGCTCCCTCCACCTTAGGGACCGTCTGCCACGAATCCCTCATTGTTTCTGATATGGGAAACATTTTCTTAAAAGTAGGAGGGGGAGAAAAGGGAATACCTGGTCTATCCCACTCCTTAGCAACAATGTCCGAAATCCTCGTAGGGACCGGAAAAACATTAGTGTAGGCAGGAACCTCTAGATATCTGTCCATTTTACACAATTTCTCTCGAACTACAATAGGGTCACAATCATCCAGAGTCGCTAAAACCTACCTGAGCAACAAACAGAGGTGTTCTAGCTTAAATTTAGAAGCCGTCATATATGAGTCTGTCTGAGGGAACATCTTTCCTGAATCAGAAATCTCTCCCTCAGACAGCAAATCCCTCACCCCCAACTCAGAACATTGTGAGGGTACATCGGATATGGCTAATAAAGAGTCAGAGGGCTCAGCATTTACTCTCACACCAGACCTACTGCGCTTCCCCTGCAACCCAGGCAGTTTAGATAAAACCTCTGTGAGGGAAGTATTCATAACTGCGGCCATATATTGCAGGGTGAAAGAATTATACGCACTAGAAGTACTTGGCTTCGCTTGTGCGGGCGTTAATGGTTGTGACACTTGGGGAGAATTAGATGGCATAACCTGATTCCCTTCTGACTGAGAATCATCCTGCGACATACTTTTATTAGCTAAAATATGTTCTTTGCAATTTATTGCCCTTTCAGTGCATGAGGGACACATTTTAAGTGGGGGTTCCACAATGGCTTCCAAACACATTGAACATTGGCTTTCCTCAATGTCAGACATGTTGAACAGGCTAGTAATGACTACAAACAAGCTTGAAAACACTTTAGTGAAAAATTAACAATCTTAAAAAACGGTACTGCGCCTTTAAGAGAAAAAAAGCATACACGTTCTGCAAAACTGCTTTAAAATACCCCAATCGTTTCAATTTTTTGATATAAGATTTATTTTATGCAGCCAAGTTTGCCCCACAAAGAAAGGAAACACTTAACCCTTTATTGTGAAAACTGGATAGTTAATAGGCCTAAATCCGGAAAAAAACACCCCTTGCACCTTGCCACAGCCCTGCTGTGGCACCTACCTGCCCTCAGGGATTGGAAATATGGGGTTAAAGCTTCGATTTGGCCCAACACTTACACAAGGACCCACCGGAGTTGGAGCTTGCTTTGTAAATACAACTGCGCAACTGAGGTGCGAAAATAGGCCCCGCCCATCTCGCTCAATGTTTTTGCAGCCTAAATGAACTGCACCAGAGCGGTTCCAAACTAGCCATGTGGGTTCTGAAACCCAAAAAAGAAGCCCAGTGTACCCTCAAAGTCTGAAAAAACGTTATTGCCAAAAACGTTAACAGCACTCCCAGTTCACAAAACGTTTGCCCATAAACATTTAAACTCAGTGTCAACCATTTTTCTTATTAGCCCCTTATGCAAGCTTAGTAATACCTCTCTATATGTTATAGGATTACTGCTTACCCCTCTCCCTCATGGGGATACTGTCAGCCAATTCTGAAATACCACAGTCTCTCCAGAAAAAAAATGACTGAACATACCTGTTACCTTATAGCTTAAAAAATGTTCCTCACACTGAAATTTCCTGTACTCCTCAGCCATTCTGTGGGAACTGCTCTGGATCTTAGTGACAAATGCTAAGATCATCAGCCTCCAGGCAGAAGTCTTCATCCATCTGCTGCCTGAGAGTAAATAGTACACACCGGTACCATTTAAAACAAAAAACTCTTGCTTGAAGAAATTAAAAACTAATATTTTATCATCTCTTTCACTTTACCCTTCCTAGTACTTAGAGTAGGCAAAGAGAATGACTGGGGGTTGGAGCTAAGGGAGGAGCTATATAGACAGCTCTGCTGTGGTGCTCTTTGCCACTTCCTGTTAGCAGGAGGATTATATCCCACAAGTAAAGGATGAATCCGTGGACTCGTCGTACCTTATAGAAGAAAGAAAATTAACATGGATAAAGACTTAGGATATGTTGCAAAATAGTGTTTGGTACCTATGTTCTCTGGAGACATGGGCATTTCTTATGTGTTCCTTTTTACATTCTACTAGGTGCTGAAAACCTAGAATATGATATGAGGAGGAAAGGTCTTCTATGTTTTCATTTAATTATTTAAAGTCAATAGTCATAGTATTTCTATGGATGAAGTACTGTGCTTTTAGAAATATTAATCTGAAATAGCTGGTTGAGCCCAGACATAATTAGCATTTCAATACCGAACTCTCTTTAGGCATAGATAACAGAAGATCTGCTTTAACTGCAGGCTAAGCCTATTTTTATGTAGTTGAGAAAAACAGGTGATGGTTTTAAATGAGCAAAACCAGCTATTTCAAATACAAACTAATTTCCCATACATTTAAAGAGATATGAAACAAAAAACAATTTTTAGTGATTCAGACCGATCATTTAATTTAATAAAAAAAAGTTTCCAATTTAGTCTATTATCAAATGTGATTCTTTCCCATGGTATTCTTTGTTGAAGAGATACCTAGGTAGATGTCTAGAGAACAGTGTGGCAGAAAGTGGTACTGCCACCTAGTGCATATGGACACGAAACCCACATTTTTTTCCTTTAATGATTCAGAAAGAGCAACTTTCTAATTTACTAGTGTAAAATTTTCTTAATTCTCTTGCTAAAAGCTTAAGAGGCGGCCTATTTTTGGTTGAGAACCTGGGTTATGCTTGATCATCGGTTTGCTAAATGTAGCCACCAATAAGCAAGCACTATCCATTAGTGCTGAATCTAAAATGGGCTGGCTCCTAAGCTTTAAATTCCCGCTTTTTAAATAAAGATAGCAAGAGAAGAAAAATTGAAAGGAGTAAATTAGAATGTTGCTTAAAATTGAATGCTCTTTCTGAATCATGAAAGGAAAGTTTTGGGTTTCATATTCATTTAATAGTCTGCAGTAAGTTTAACAAGTAACTTGGAACACATTAAAAGGACACTGAACCCAAATTTTTTCTTTTGCGATTCAGATAGAACATGACATTTTAAGCAACTTTGTAATTTACTCAAATTATCAAATTTTCTTTATTCTCTTGGTATCTTTATTTGAAATGCAAGAATGTACGTTTAGATGCAGGCCCATTTTTGGTGATCAACCTGGGTTGTCCTTGCTGAATGGTGGATAAATTCATCCACCAATCAAAAAGTGCTGTCCAGAGTCCTGAACCAAGAAAAAAAGCTTAGATGCCTTCTTTTTCAAATAAGATAGCAAAAGAACAAAGAAAAATTGATAATAGGAGTAAATTAGAAAGTTGCTTAAAATTGCATGCTCTATCTAAATTTGGGTTCAGTGTCCCTTTAAGGGGAAACTATTTTTTTATAAAGTAGTGTTCCTTTAACACAAATCCTTTTTAAATACATTGTCATCTTTAAAAAGGGACAATAAAACAACTTGTACTTAATAAACTTCTGTTGTGCAGCTATAGAATAACATATCAGCCAAATTAAATAATAATACAAAAAAAAATTATGCTTACCTGATAAATAATTTTTTTCATGGTGGTGAGAGTACACAAACCATTACTCATGGGAATTACCTTCCCTGCCACTAGGAGGCGGCAAATATTCTCAAACCCCAAGACCTCTTTAAAATCCCTCCCCACCTCTATGACAGTTAGTCTGACGTATAGCTATGCAAAAAAAAAGGTTAGTCTGATGTAAAGCTATGTAAAAAAACAATTTATGCTTACCTGATAAATTTATTTCTCTTGTAGTGTGTTCAGTCCACGGGTCATCCATTACTTATGGGATATATTCTCCTTCCCAACAGGAAGTTGCAAGAGGATCACCCAAGCAGAGCTGCTATATAGCTCCCCCCCTCACATGTCATATCCAGTCATTCGACCGAAACAAGACGAGAAAGGAGAAACTATAAAGTGCAGTGGTGACTGGAGTTATAATTTTAAAATTTAGAACCTGCCTTAAAAAAGACAGGGCGGGCCGTGGACTGAACACACTACAAGAGAAATAAATTTATCAAGTAAGCATAAATTATGTTTTCTCTTGTTAAGTGTGTTCAGTCCACGGGTCATCCATTACTTATGGGATACCAATACCAAAGCTAAGTACACGGATGATGGGAGGGACAAGGCAGGAACATTAAACAGAAGGAACCACTGCCTGTAGAACCTTTCTCCCAAAACCAGCCTCCGAAGAAGCGAAAGTGTCAAATTTGTAAAATTTGGAAAAAGTATGAAGTGAAGACCAAGTTGCAGCCTTGCAAATCTGTTCAACAGAGGCCTCATTCTTAAAGGCCCAGGTGGAAGCCACAGCTCTAGTGGAATGAGCTGTAATTCTTTCAGGAGGCTGCTGTCCAGCAGTCTCATAGGCTAAACGTATTATGCTACGAAGCCAAAAAGAGAGAGAGGTAGCCGAAGCCTTTTGACCTCTCCTCTGTCCAGAGTAAACGACAAACAGAGAAGAGGTTTGTCTAAAATCTTTAGTTGCCTGTAAGTAGAACTTCAGAGCACGGACCACGTCTAGATTATGCAAAAGACGTTCCTTCTTTGAAGAAGGATTAGGACATAATGATGGAACAACAATCTCTTGATTGATATTCCTGTTAGAAACAACCTTAGGTAAAAACCCAGGTTTAGTACGCAGTACTACCTTGTCTGAATGAAAGATCAGATAAGGAGAATCACAATGTAAGGCAGATAACTCAGAGACTCTTCGAGCCGAGGAAATAGCCATCAAAAACAAAACTTTCCAAGATAAAAGCTTAATATCAATGGAATGAAGGGGTTCAAACGGAACACCCTGAAGAACTTTAAGAACCAAGTTTAAGCTCCACGGAGGAGCAACAGCTTTAAACACAGGCTTAATTCAAGCCAAAGCCTGACAAAAAGCCTGGACGTCTGGATTCTCTGCCAGACGTTTGCGTAAAAGAATAGACAGAGTGGAAATCTGTCCCTTTAGCGAACTAGCGGATAAACCCTTTTCTAAACCCTCTTGTAGAAAAGCCAAAATCCTAGGAATCCTAACCTTACTCCATGAGTAACTCTTGGATTCGCACCAATATAAATATTTACGCCATATCTTATGGTAAATTTTTCTGGTCACAGGTTTCCTAGCCTGTATTAATGTATCAATAACTGAATCCGAAAACCCACGCTTTGATAGAATCAAGCGTTCAATTTCCAGGCAGTCAGCCTCAGAGAAATTAGGTTTGGATGGTTGAAAGGACCCTGAATTAGAAGGTCCTGCCTCAGAGGTAGAGACCATGGTGGGCAGGACGACATGTCCACTAGGTCTGCATACCAGGTCCTGCGTGGCCACGCAGGCGCTATCAGAATTACCGATGCCCTCTCCTGTTTGATCCTGGCAATCAGTCGAGGTAGCAACGGAAATGGTGGAAACACATAAGCTATGTTGAAAACCCAAGGGGCTGCTAATGCATCTACCAGCACCGCTCCCGGGTCCCTGGACCTGGATCCGTAACAAGGAAGCTTCGCGTTCTGGCGAGATGCCATGAGATCGAGATCCGGTTTGCCCCAACAACGAATCAGTTGAGCAAATATCTCCGGGTGAAGTTCCCACTCTCCCGGATGAAAAGTCTGGCGACTTAGGAAATCCGCCTTCCAGTTCTCCACGCCTGGGATGTAAATCGCTGACAGGTGACAAGAGTGAGACTCTGCCCGGCGAATTATCTTCGAGACCTCCAACATCGCTAGGGAACTCCTGGTTCCCCCTTGATGATTGATGTAAGCCACAGTCGTGATATTGTCCGACTGAAATCTGATGAACCTGTTTTGCTAACTGAGGCCAAGCTAGAAGAGCATTGAATATTGCTCTTAATTCTAGAATGTTTATTGGAAGGAGTTTCTCCTCCTGAGTCCACGATCCCTGAGCCTTCAGGGAATTCCAGACTGCTCCCCAGCCTAGAAGGCTGGCATCCGTTTTTACAATCGTCCAATCTGGTCTGCGAAAGGTCATTCCTTTGGACAGATGAACCGGTGACAACCACCAGAGAAGAGAATCTCTGGTCTCCTGGTCCAGATTTAGCAAAGGGGACAGATCTGAGTAATCCCCGTTCCATTGACTGAGCATTCATAGTTGCAGCGGTCTGAGATGCAGGCACGCAAATGGCACTATGTCCATTGCCGCGACCATTAAGCCGATTACCTCCATGCACTGATGGGCTTGGAATGGAATGAAGGACACGGCAAGCATTGAGAATCTTTGATAACCTGGACTCCGTCTGGTAAATCTTCCTCTCTAAAGAATCTATAAGAGTCCCTAGAAAAGGAACCCTTGTGAGTGGTAACAGAGAACTCTTTTCCACGTTCACTTTCCACCCATGCGACCTCAGAAATGCTAGAACTATCTCTGTATGAGACTTTGCATTCTGAAAACTTAACGCTTGTATCAGAATGTCGTCTAGGTACGGAGCCACCGCTATGCCTCGTGGTCTTAGTACCGCCAGAAGTGAGCCCAGAACCTTCGTAAAAATTCTCGGGGCCGTGGCTAACCCAAAGGGAAGAGCTACAAACTGGTAATGCCTGTCTAGAAAGGCAAATCTTAGGTACCGATAATGATCTTTGTGAATCGGTATGTGAAGGTAAGCATCCTTTAAGTCCACTGTGGTCATATATTGACCCTCTTGGATCATGGGTAGGATGGTTCGAATGGTTTCCATCTTGAACGATGGTACCCTTAGGAATTTGTTTAAGATCTTTAAGTCCAAGATTGGTCTGAAAGTTCCCTCTTTTTTGGGAACCACAAATAGATTTGAGTAAAATCCTTGTCCCTGTTCCGATCGCAGAACTGAGTGGATCACTCCCATAATTAAGAGGTCTTGTACACATTGTAGAAATTACTCTCTCTTTACTAGGTTTGTTGATAACCTCGACAGATGGAACCTCCCTTGTGGAGGAGAGGTTTTGAAATCCAGAAGGTATCCCTGAGATATAATCTTCAACATCCAGGGATCCTGCACATCTCTTGCCCAAGCCTGGGCGAAGAGAGAAAGTCTGCCCCCCACTAAATCTGTCTCCGGATAGGGGGCCCTGTCTTCATGCTGTCTTAGGGGCGGGAGTAGGCTTTCTGGCCTGCTTGCCCTTGTTCCATGACTGGTTGCTTTTCCAACCCTGTCTGTAACGAGCAGTAGTTCCTTCCTGTTTTGGAGCGGAGGAAGTTGATGCTGCTCCTGCCTTGAAGTTACGAAAGGCACGAAAATTAGACTGTTTGGCCTTTGGTTTGGCCCTGTCCTGAGGAAGGGCGTGGCCCTTACCTCCCGTAATGTCAGCAATAATTTCCTTCAAGCCGGGCCCGAATAAGGTCTGCCCTTTGAAAGGAATGTTAAGTAGCTTAGATTTGGAAGTTACATCCGCTGACCAGGATTTAAGCCAGAGCGCTCTGCGCGCCTGTATGGCGAATCCGGAATTTTTAGCCGTAAGTTTGGTTAAATGTACTACGGCATCTGAAACAAACGCATTAGCTTGCTTAAGGGTTCTAACTTTTCTCAAAGCCTTATCCAATGGCTCTGTGCGAATCGCCTATTCCAGAGACTCAAACCAGAATGCCGCTGCAGCCGTGACAGGCGCAATGCATGCCAGAGGCTGTAATATAAAACCTTGTTGAACAAACATTTTCTTAAGGCAACCCTCTAATTTTTTATCCATTGGATCTGAGAAAGCACAGCTATCCTCCACCGGGATAGTGGTACGCTTGGCTAAAGTAGAAACTGCTCCCTCCACCTTAGGGACCGTCTGCCATAAGTCTCGTGTGGTGGCGTCTATAGGGAACATTTTTCTAAATATCGGAGGAGGGGAAAAAGGCACACCGGGTCTATCCCACTCCTTACTAATAATTTCTGTAAGCCTTTTTGGTATAGGAAAAACGTCAGTACACACCGGTACCGCATAGTATCTATCCAACCTACATAATTTCTCTGGGATTGCCACCGTGTCGCAATCATTCAGAGCCGCTAACACCTCCCCTAGTAACACGCGGAGGTTCTCAAGCTTAAATTTAAAATTAGAAATTTCTGAATCCGGTCTCCCCGGATCAGAACCGTCACCGACAGAATGAAGCTCACCGTCCTCATGTTCTGCAAATTGTGACGCAGTATCAGACATGGCTCTCGTGTCATCAGCACGCTCTGTCCTTAACCCAGAGCTATCGCGCTTGCCTCTTAATTCGGGCATATTGTATAATACTTCTTTCATAACATTAGCCATATCATGTAAAGTGATTTGTAAGGGCCTTGATGTACTTGGCGCCTCAATCTTACGCATCTCCCGAGCGGGAGACACAGGTACTGACACGTGAGGAGAGTTAGGCGGCATAACTTCCCCCTCGTTGTCTGGTGATGGTTTCTCCATCAGTACAGATTGACTTTTATTCAAAGTAATATCAATACAATTGGTACACATCGTTCTATTGGGCTCCACATTGGCTTTTGAACATGATGAACAAACAGTTTCCTCTGAATCAGACATGTTTAAACAGATTTAGCAATGAAACTAGCAAGCTTGGAAAAAACTTTCAATAAGTTTACAAGCAATATAAAAACGCTGCAGCGCTTCAAAAATACAGATATAATTAAACAATTCTTAACAAGAAGTGTATTATTAGCAGAGGATTGCACCCATTAGCAAAAGGATGATTAACCCCTCAATACCCAAAACGGATATCAATTAAGATTTAACACTTTTAATCACAGTCAAACACACTGTCACAGATCTGCTGTGACTGATTACCTCCCTCAAAAATGAATTTTGCAGACCCCTGAGCTCTGTAGAGACGTCCTGGATCAAGGAGGAAGAAGCAGGAAGACTGTGCTAGAATTTTAACTGCGCAACAAGGCGCATAAACAAGGTCCCTCCCACTCCAATTACAACAGTGGGAGCCCTGATGTAACGATTTCCATGCAGAAAAACAGAATTTATGTTTACCTGATAAATTACTTTCTCCAACGGTGTGTCCGGTCCACGGCGTCATCCTTACTTGTGGGATATTCTCTTCCCCAACAGGAAATGGCAAAGAGCCCAGCAAAGCTGGTCACATGATCCCTCCTAGGCTCCGCCTACCCCAGTCATTCGACCGACGTTAAGGAGGAATATTTGCATAGGAGAAACCATATGATACCGTGGTGACTGTAGTTAAAGAAAATAAAATATCAGACCTGATTAAAAAACCAGGGCGGGCCGTGGACCCGACACACCCTTGGAGAAAGTAATTTATAAGGTAAACATAAATTCTGTTTTCTCCAACATAGGTGTGTCCGGTCCACGGCGTCATCCTTACTTGTGGGAACCAATACCAAAGCTTTAGGACACGGATGAAGGGAGGGAGCAAATCAGGTCACCTAAATGGAAGGCACCACGGCTTGCAAAACCTTTCTCCCAAAAATAGCCTCAGAAGAAGCAAAAGTATCAAACTTGTAAAATTTGGTAAAAGTGTGCAGTGAAGACCAAGTCGCTGCCCTACATATCTGATCAACAGAAGCCTCGTTCTTGAAGGCCCATGTGGAAGCCACAGCCCTAGTGGAATGAGCTGTGATTCTTTCAGGAGGCTGCCGTCCGGCAGTCTCGTAAGCCAATCTGATAATGCTTTTAATCCAAAAAGAGAGAGAGGTAGAAGTTGCTTTTTGACCTCTCCTTTTACCAGAATAAACAACAAACAAGGAAGATGTTTGTCTAAAATCCTTTGTAGCATCTAAATAGAATTTTAGAGCGCGAACAACATCCAAATTGTGCAACAAACGTTCCTTCTTCGAAACTGGTTTCGGACACAAAGAAGGCACGACTATCTCCTGGTTAATGTTTTTGTTAGAAACAACTTTTGGAAGAAAACCAGGTTTAGTACGTAAAACCACCTTATCTGCATGGAACACCAGATAAGGAGGAGAACACTGCAGAGCAGATAATTCTGAAACTCTTCTAGCAGAAGAAATTGCAACCAAAAACAAAACTTTCCAAGATAATAACTTAATATCAACGGAATGTAAGGGTTCAAACGGAACCCCCTGAAGAACTGAAAGAACTAAGTTGAGACTCCAAGGAGGAGTCAAAGGTTTGTAAACAGGCTTGATTCTAACCAGAGCCTGAACAAAGGCTTGAACATCTGGCACAGCTGCCAGCTTTTTGTGAAGTAACACAGACAAGGCAGAAATCTGTCCCTTCAAGGAACTTGCAGATAATCCTTTCTCCAATCCTTCTTGAAGAAAGGATAGAATCTTAGGAATTTTTACCTTGTCCCAAGGGAATCCTTTAGATTCACACCAACAGATATATTTTTTCCATATTTTGTGGTAAATTTTTCTAGTTACAGGCTTTCTGGCCTGAACAAGAGTATCAATAACAGAATCTGAGAACCCTCGTTTTGATAAGATCAAGCGTTCAATCTCCAAGCAGTCAGTTGGAGTGAGACCAGATTCGGATGTTCGAACGGACCTTGAACAAGAAGGTCTCGTCTCAAAGGTAGCTTCCATGGTGGAGCCGATGACATATTCACCAGATCTGCATACCAAGTCCTGCGTGGCCACGCAGGAGCTATCAAGATCACCGATGCCCTCTCCTGATTGATCCTGGCTACCAGCCTGGGGATGAGAGGAAACGGCGGGAATACATAAGCTAGTTTGAAGGTCCAAGGTGCTACTAGTGCATCTACTAGAGTCGCCTTGGGATCCCTGGATCTGGACCCGTAGCAAGGAACCTTGAAGTTCTGCCGAGAGGCCATCAGATCCATGTCTGGAATGCCCCACAGTTGAGTAATTTGGGCAAAGATTTCCGGATGGAGTTCCCACTCCCCCGGATGTAATGTCTGACGACTCAGAAAATCCGCTTCCCAATTTTCCACTCCTGGGATGTGGATTGCAGACAGGTGGCAGGAGTGAGTCTCCGCCCATTGAATGATTTTGGTCACTTCTTCCATCGCCAGGGAACTCCTTGTTCCCCCCTGATGGTTGATGTACGCAACAGTCGTCATGTTGTCTGATTGAAACCGTATGAACTTGGCCTTTGCTAGCTGAGGCCAAGCCTTGAGAGCATTGAATATCGCTCTCAGTTCCAGAATATTTATCGGTAGAAGAGATTCTTCCCGAGACCAAAGACCCTGAGCTTTCAGGGATCCCCAGACCGCGCCCCAGCCCATCAGACTGGCGTCGGTCGTGACAATGACCCACTCTGGTCTGCGGAAGGTCATCCCTTGTGACAGGTTGTCCAGGGACAGCCACCAACGGAGAGAGTCTCTGGTCCTCTGATTTACTTGTATCTTCGGAGACAAGTCTGTATAGTCCCCATTCCACTGACTGAGCATGCACAGTTGTAATGGTCTTAGATGAATGCGCACAAAAGGAACTATGTCCATTTCCGCTACCATCAAACCTATTACTTCCATGCACTGCGCTATGGAAGGAAGAGGAACGGAATGAAGTGTTTGACAAGAGTTTAGAAGTTTTGTTTTTCTGGCCTCTGTCAGAAAAATCCTCATTTCTAAGGAGTCTATTATTGTTCCCAAGAAGGGAACCCTTGTCGACGGAGATAGAGAACTCTTTTCCACGTTCACTTTCCATCCGTGAGATCTGAGAAAGGCCAGGACTATGTCCGTGTGAGCCTTTGCTTGAGGAAGGGACGACGTTTGAATCAGAATGTCGTCCAAGTAAGGTACTACTGCAATGCCCCTTGGTCTTAGCACCGCTAGAAGGGACCCTAGTACCTTTGTGAAAATCCTTGGAGCAGTGGCTAATCCGAAAGGAAGCGCCACGAACTGGTAATGCTTGTCCAGGAATGCGAACCTTAGGAACCGATGATGTTCCTGTGGATAGGAATATGAAGATACGCATCCTTTAAATCCACCGTGGTCATGAATTGACCTTCCTGGATGGAAGGAAGAATTGTTCGAATGGTTTCCATTTTGAACGATGGAACCTTGAGAAACTTGTTTAAGATCTTGAGATCTAAGATTGGTCTGAACATTCCCTCTTTTTTGGGAACTATGAACAGATTGGAGTAGAACCCCATCCCTTGTTCTCCTAATGGAACAAGATGAATCACTCCCATTTTCAACAGGTCTTCTACACAATGTAAGAATGCCTGTCTCTTTATGTGGTCTGAAGACAATTGAGACCTGTGGAACCTCCCCCTTGGGGGAAGCCCCTTGAATTCCAGAAGATAACCTTGGGAGACTATTTCTAGTGCCCAAGGATCCAGAACATCTCTTGCCCAAGCCTGAGCGAAGAGAGAGAGTCTGCCCCCCACCAGATCCGGTCCCGGATCGGGGGCCAACATTTCATGCTGTCTTGGTAGCAGTGGCAGGTTTCTTGGCCTGCTTTCCCTTGTTCCAGCCTTGCATTGGTCTCCAGGCTGGCTTGGCTTGAGAAGTATTACCCTCTTGCTTAGAGGACGTAGCACTTGGGGCTGGTCCGTTTCTACGAAAGGGACGAAAATTAGGTTTATTTTTGGCCTTGAAAGACCTATCCTGAGGAAGGGCGTGGCCCTTACCCCCAGTGATATCAGAGATAATCTCTTTCAAGTCAGGGCCAAACAGCGTTTTCCCCTTGAAAGGAATGTTAAGGAGTTTGTTCTTGGAAGACGCATCCGCTGACCAAGATTTCAACCAAAGCGCTCTACGCGCCACAATAGCAAACCCAGAATTCTTCGCCGCTAACCTAGCCAATTGCAAAGTGGCGTCTAGGGTGAAAGAATTAGCCAATTTGAGAGCACGGATTCTGTCCATAATCTCCTCATAAGGAGGAGAATCACTATCGATCGCCTTTACTAGCTCATCGAACCAGAAACACGCGGCTGTAGTGACAGGGACAATGCATGAAATTGGTTGTAGAAGGTAACCTTGCTGAACAAACATCTTTTTAAGCAAACCTAATTTTTTATCCATAGGATCTTTGAAAGCACAACTATCTTCTATGGGTATAGTGGTGCGTTTGTTTAAAGTAGAAACCGCTCCCTCGACCTTGGGGACAGTCTGCCATAAGTCCTTTCTAGGGTCGACCATAGGAAACAATTTTTTAAATATGGGGGGAGGGACGAAAGGAATACCGGGCCTTTCCCATTCTTTATTTACAATGTCCGCCACCCGCTTGGGTATAGGAAAAGCTTCTGGGAGCCCCGGGACCTCTAGGAACTTGTCCATTTTACATAGTTTCTCTGGGATGATCAAATTCTCACAATCATCCAGAGTGGATAATACCTCCTTAAGCAGAGCGCGGAGATGTTCCAACTTAAATTTAAATGTAATCACATCGGGTTCAGCTTGTTGAGAAATTTTCCCTGAATCTGAAATTTCTCCCTCAGACAAAACCTCCCTGGCCCCCTCAGACTGGTGTAGGGGCATTTCAGAACCATTATCATCAGCGTCCTCATGCTCTTCAGTATCTAAAACAGAGCAGTCGCGCTTACGCTGATAAGTGGGCATTTTGGCTAAAATGTTTTTGATAGAATTATCCATTACAGCCGTTAATTGTTGCATAGTAAGGAGTATTGGCGCGCTAGATGTACTAGGGGCCTCCTGAGTGGGCAAGACTCGTGTAGACGAAGGAGGGAATGATGCAGTACCATGCTTACTCCCCTCACTTGAGGAATCATCTTGGGCATCATTTTCAGTTAAACACTAAAAAACTCTAAGCCATCTCCGTGGAGATGTTGCCTGTACAACGGCAAAGAGAATGACTGGGGTAGGCGGAGCCTAGGAGGGATCATGTGACCAGCTTTGCTGGGCTCTTTGCCATTTCCTGTTGGGGAAGAGAATATCCCACAAGTAAGGATGACGCCGTGGACCGGACACACCTATGTTGGAGAAATATATGTTAGCCATGTGGAAAAAATCATGCCCAAAGAGATTCATCACCAAAGTACCTCACAAAAACGAATAACCTGCCAGTAAACGTTTTATTAAAAAACAACATTTTCCAATGTCATGCAAAGTTATCACTAAGCCTGCTACCAGTCGCTACCACTGCAGATAAGGCTTAAGTATTATTTCAGTTTTAACAGTATTTTCTCAGTCAAATTCTAGTCCCTAGAAAATAACTCGACTGCGCATACAATATCAGCCTGATACCAGTCGCCACTACTGCATTTAAGGCTGTACTTACATCATACGGTAACAGCAGTATTTTCTTAGTCAATTCCATTCCCAGAAAATAATGTACTGCACATACCTCATTTGCGGAGGACCCCGCATGCTATTCCCAGTTTCTGAAGTTACCCCACTCTTCAGAATGTCGAGAACAGTCAGTGGATCTTAGTTACGCCTGCTAAGATCATAGAAAAAGACGCAGGCAGTTTCTTCTTCCAAATACTGCCTGAGATAGAAAAAACAGCACACTCCGGTGCCATTTAAAATAACAAACTTTTGATTGAAGAGTAGTTAAGTAAAAACTCCAGCTCCTCTCGCGACCTCCGTTGTTGAGGGTTGCAAGAGAATGACTGGGTATGACATGTGAGGGGGGAGCTATATAGCAGCTCTGCTTGGGTGATTCTCTTGCAACTTCCTGTTGGGAAGGAGAATATATCCCATAAGTAATGGATGACCCGTGGACTGAACACACTTAACAAGAGAAAGAAAGGAAAACATAATTTATGCTTACCTGATAAATTCCTTTCTTCTGTTGTGTGATCAGTCCACGGGTCATCATTACTTCTGGGATATAACTCCTCCCCAACAGGAAATGCAAGAGGATTCACCCAGCAGAGCTGCATATAGCTCCTCCCCTCTACGTCAGTCCCAGTCATTCGACCAAGAATCAACGAGAAAGGAGTAACCAAGGGTGAAGTGGTGACTGGAGTATAATTTAAAAGATATTTACCTGCCTTAAAACAGGGCGGGCCGTGGACTGATCACACAACAGAAGAAAGGAATTTATCAGGTAAGCATAAATTATGTTTTCTTCTGTTATGTGTGATCAGTCCACGGGTCATCATTACTTCTGGGATACCAATACCAAAGCAAAAGTACACGGATGACGGGAGGGATAGGCAGGCTCATTATATAGAAGGAACCACTGCCTGAAGAACCTTTCTCCCAAAAATAGCCTCCGAAGAAGCAAAAGTGTCAAATTTGTAAAATTTGGAAAAAGTATGAAGCGAAGACCAAGTTGCAGCCTTGCAAATCTGTTCAACAGAGGCCTCATTCTTAAAGGCCCAAGTGGAAGCCACAGCTCTAGTGGAGTGAGCTGTAATTCTTTCAGGAGGCTGCTGACCAGCAGTCTCATAGGCTAAACGTATTATGCTACGAAGCCAAAAAGAGAGAGAGGTAGCAGAAGCTTTTTGACCTCTCCTCTGTCCAGAATAAACGACAAACAGGGAAGAAGTTTGGCGAAAATCTTTAGTTGCCTGCAAGTAGAACTTGAGGGCACGAACTACATCCAGATTGTGTAGAAGACGTTCCTTCTTTGAAGAAGGATTTGGACACAAGGATGGAACAACAATCTCTTGATTGATATTCCTGTTAGTGACCACCTTAGGTAAGAACCCAGGTTTAGTACGCAGAACTACCTTGTCTGAGTGAAAAATCAGATAAGGAGAATCACAATGTAAGGCTGATAACTCAGAGACTCTTCGAGCCGAGGAAATAGCCATTAAAAACAGAACTTTCCAAGATAACAATTTTATATCAATGGAATGAAGGGGTTCAAATGGAACACCCTGTAAAACGTTAAGAACTAAGTTTAAACTCCATGGCGGAGCAACAGCTTTAAACACAGGCTTGATCCTAGCTAAAGCCTGACAAAAAGCCTGGACGTCTGGATTTTCTGACAGACGCCTGTGTAACAAGATGGACAGAGCTGAAATCTGTCCCTTTAATGAACTAGCTGATAAACCCTTTTCTAACCCTTCTTGTAGAAAAGACAATATCCTAGAGATCCTAACCTTACTCCAGGAGTAATGTTTGGATTCGCACCAGTATAGATATTTACGCCATATTTTATGGTAAATCTTTCTGGTAACAGGCTTCCTAGCCTGTATCAGGGTATCAATAACCGACTCAGAAAAACCACGTTTTGATAAAATCAAACGTTCAATTTCCAAGCAGTCAGCTTCAGAGAAGTTAGATTTTGATGTTTGAATGGACCCTGTATCAGAAGGTCCTGTCTTAGAGGTAGAGACCAAGGCGGACAGGATGACATGTCCACTAGATCTGCATACCAAGTCCTGCGTGGCCATGCAGGCGCTATTAGAATCACTGATGCTCTCTCCTGCTTGATTTTGGCAATCAATCGAGGAAGCAGCGGAAAGGGTGGAAACACATAAGCCATCCCGAAGTTCCAAGGTGCTGTCAAAGCATCTATCAGAACCGCTCCCGGATCCCTGGATCTGGACCCGTAGCGAGGAAGTTTGGCGTTCTGGCGAGACGCCATGAGATCTATCTCTGGTTTGCCCCAACGTCGAAGTATTTGGGCAAAGACCTCCGGATGAAGTTCCCACTCCCCCGGATGAAAAGTCTGTCGACTCAAGAAATCCGCCTCCCAGTTCTCCACTCCCGGGATGTGGATTGCTGACAGGTGGCAAGAGTGAGACTCTGCCCAGCGAATTATCTTTGATACTTCCACCATTGCTAGGGAGCTTCTTGTCCCTCCCTGATGGTTGATGTAAGCTACAGTCGTGATGTTGTCCGACTGAAACCTGATGAACCCCCGAGTTGTTAATTGGGGCCAAGCTAGAAGGGCATTGAGAACTGCCCTCAATTCCAGAATGTTTATTGGAAGGAGACTCTCCTCCTGATTCCATAGTCCCTGAGCCTTCAGAGAATTCCAGACAGCGCCCCAACCTAGTAGGCTGGCGTCTGTTGTTACAATTGTCCAGTCTGGCCTGCTGAATGGCATCCCCCTGGACAGGTGTGGCCGATGAAGCCACCATAGAAGAGAATTTCTGGTCTCTTGATTCAGATTCAGAGTAGGGGACAAATCTGAGTAATCCCCATTCCACTGACTTAGCATGCATAATTGCAGAGGTCTGAGGTGTAGGCGTGCAAAAGGTACTATGTCCATTGCCGCTACCATTAAGCCGATCACCTCCATGCATTGAGCTACTGACGGGTGTTGAATGGAATGAAGGACACGGCATGCATTTTGAAGCTTTGTTAACCTGTCCTCTGTCAGGTAAATCTTCATTTCTACAGAATCTATAAGAGTCCCCAAGAATGGAACTCTTGTGAGAGGAAAAAGAGAACTCTTCTTTTCGTTCACTTTCCATCCATGCGACCTTAGAAATGCCAGAACTAACTCTGTATGAGACTTGGCAGTTTGAAAGCTTGAAGCTTGTATTAGAATGTCGTCTAGGTATGGAGCTACCGAAATCCCTCGCGGTCTTAGTACCGCCAGAAGGGCACCCAGAACCTTTGTGAAGATTCTTGGAGCCGTAGCCAATCCGAATGGAAGAGCTACAAACTGGTAGTGCCTGTCTAAGAAGGCAAACCTTAGATACCGGTGATGATCTTTGTGTATCGGTATGTGAAGGTAAGCATCCTTTAAATCCACTGTGGTCATGTACTGACCCTCTTGGATCATGGGTAAGATTGTCCGAATAGTTTCCATTTTGAACGATGGAACTCTTAGGAATTTGTTTAGAATCTTTAAATCTAAGATTGGCCTGAAAGTTCCCTCTTTTTTGGGAACCACAAACAGGTTTGAGTAGAACCCTTGTCCTTGTTCCGACCGCGGAACCGGATGGATCACTCCCATTATTAACAGATCTTGTACGCAGCGTAGAAACGCTTCTTTCTTTATCTGGTTTGTTGACAACCTTGACAGATGAAATCTCCCTCTTGGGGGAGATAATTTGAAGTCTAGAAGGTATCCCTGAGATATGATCTCTAGTGCCCAGGGATCCTGAACATCTCTTGCCCAGGCCTGGGCGAAGAGAGAGAGCCTGCCCCCCACTAGATCCGGTCCCGGATCGGGGGCTCTCGGTTCATGCTGTCTTTGGGGCAGCAGCAGGTTTCCTGGCCTGCTTGCTCTTGTTCCAGGACTGGTTAGGCTTCCAGCCTTGCCTGTAACGAGCAACAGCTCCTTCCTGTTTTGGTGCAGTGGAGGTTGATGCTGCTCCTGTTTTGAAGTTCCGAAAGGGACGAAAATTAGACTGTCTAGCCTTAGCTTTGGCTTTGTCTTGAGGTAGGGCGTGGCCCTTACCTCCTGTAATGTCAGCGATAATCTCTTTCAAACCGGGCCCAAATAAAGACTGCCCCTTGAAAGGTATATTAAGTAATTTGGACTTAGAAGTAACATCAGCTGACCAGGATTTTAGCCACAGCGCCCTACGTGCCTGTATGGCGAATCCTGAGTTCTTAGCCGTAAGTTTGGTTAAATGAAGGAATTAGCTAGTTTAAGGACTCTAAGCCTGTCCGTAATGTCGTCTAGCGTAGATGAACTAAGGTTCTCTTCAAGCGACTCAATCCAAAATGCTGCCGCAGCCGTAATCGGCGCGATACATGCAAGGGGTTGTAATATAAAACCTTGTTGAACAAACATTTTCTTAAGGTAACCCTCTAATTTTTTATCCATTGGATCTGAGAAAGCACAGCTATCCTCCACCGGGATAGTGGTACGCTTAGCTAAAGTAGAAACTGCTCCCTCCACCTTGGGGACCGTTTGCCATAAGTCCCGAGTGGTGGCGTCTATTGGAAACATCTTTCTAAATATTGGAGGGGGTGAGAACGGCACACCGGGTCTATCCCACTCCTTAGTAACAATTTCAGTTAGTCTCTTAGGTATAGGAAAAACGTCAGTACTCGCCGGTACCGCAAAGTATTTATCCAACCTACACAGTTTCTCTGGTATTGCAACGGTGTTACAATCGTTGAGAGCTGCTAATACCTCCCCTAGTAATACCCGGAGGTTCTCCAATTTAAATTTAAAATTTGAAATATCTGAGTCCAATCTGTTTGGATCAGAACCGTCACCCACAGAATGAAGCTCTCCGTCCTCATGCTCTGCGAGCTGTGACGCAGTATCAGACATGGCCCTAGCATTGTCAGCGCACTCTGTTCTCACCCCAGAGTGATCACGCTTGCCTCTTAGTTCTGGTAATTTAGACAAAACTTCAGTCATAACAGTAGCCATATCTTGTAATGTTATCTGTAATGGCCGCCCAGATGTACTAGGCGCCAAAATATCACGCACCTCCCGGGCGGGAGATGCAGGTACTGCCGCGTGAGGCGAGTTAGTCGGCATAACTCTCCCCTCGCTGTTTGGTGAAATTTGTTCATTGTACAGATTGACTTTTATTTAAAGTAGCATCAATACAGTTAGTACATAAATTTCTATTGGGCTCCACCTTGGCATTGGAACAAATGACACAGATATCTTCCTCTGAGTCAGACATGTTTAACACACTAGCAAAAAACTTACAACTTGGTTATAATCTTTTTTAGCAAAAAACGTACTGTGCCTCAAAGAGGTACTAACGATTAAATGACAGTTGAAATAATGAACTGAAAAACAGTTATAGCATCAAACTTTAAAACAACAAAACTTTTAGCAAAGGTTTGTTCCCATTAGTAAAATAACAATAATTAAATTTGACATAAAAAATACAAAGCAACGTTTTTATTCACAGTCACTATAAGAATTCTCACAGCTCTGCTGAGAGAATTTACCTCCCTTCAAAGAAGTTTGAAGACCCCTGAGATCTATCAGAGATGAACCGGATCATGCAGGAAATATAAAAGTAACTGACTGGTATTTTTTGATGCGTAGCAAAGAGCGCCAAAAACGGCCCCTCCCTCTCCCACACAGCAGTGAAGAGAAACGAAACTGTCACAATTAAAGCAAAAAAACTGCCAAGTGGAAAATAATGCCCAAATATTTATTCACACAGTACCTCAGCAATGTAAACGATTCTACATTCCAGCAAAAACGTTTAACATGATAAATAGTTATTAAAAAGGATTAGTGACCTTTAACAGAGTAGTTCCGGTGAAATACCATCCCCAGAATACTGAAGTGTATACATACATGTCATTTTAACGGTATGGCAGGATTTTCTCATCAATTCCATTCAGAAAATAAAAACTGCTACATACCTCAATGCAGATTCATCTGCCCGCTGTCCCCTGATCTGAAGCCTTTACCTCCCTCAGATGGCCGAGAACAGCAATATGATCTTAACTACTCCGGTTAAAATCATAGTAAAAAACTCTGACAGATTCTTCCTCAAACTCTGCCAGAGAAGTAATAACACGCTCCGGTGCTATTTTAAAATAACAAACTTTTGATTGAAGTCATAAAAACTAAGTATAATCACCATAGTCCTCTCACACATCCTATCTAGTCGTTGGGTGCAAGAGAATGACTGGGACTGACGTAGAGGGGAGGAGCTATATGCAGCTCTGCTGGGTGAATCCTCTTGCATTTCCTGTTGGGGAGGAGTTATATCCCAGAAGTAATGATGACCCGTGGACTGATCACACATAACAGAAGAAAAGAATAAAGCAAAAAATATAGGAGCCGGGGGAAAAAATAAATAAAAAATAGATGTGTCACAACATAAAAAACCAACACCAAAAATAGTGTGTGGTCTCTGACTCTTACCACCATGAAAGAAATTTATAAAAAAGGTAAGCATAAATTATGTTTTCCTTCAAAAAGATGGTAATAGTCCACAGTCCATTACTCCTGGGAACCAATACCAAAGCTGTGGAGAGTACACAAGTAATAAAAAAGAAAGGGTGGGTAAATATATTTTTTTCCTCATTAGGAAACAAAATCAATAACCCTTAAAAGAAAGTACGTATTTTTTCCCTTCTTCATGCACTAAAAACAACCAACAGGCAAAATTACACAGAAAGCTGCCTCAGAAGAAGTGAAAACATAAAAATAGAAATGTAGCGAAAGTAAGCAAAGAAGACGACAAAGTAGTTTTGTAAACTTGGTCAACAGAAGCTTAATTCTTGAAAGCCTAAGTAGCAGCCACTGAACTACTAGAATGAGCAGTAATCGGATTAGGAGGGGTCCAACTTGCCTTCAGGTAAGCTTCGGAAATTAAAAGCTTTAACTAAGAAGACAAAGATACAGCAGATGTGAAGTCAAAAGGAGTACAGCACTATGCAGTTGCGCCTATTACACGTGCATCAGGTAGAACCCCCTTATTCCACAAACCGCAATGTCCACAGCAGAAGCTTTCTGACCTTGTTTAGAACCAAGAAAGTGAACAAAATTCACTCAAAGTTGGTCTGAAATCCTTAATGACATCAACATAATACTTCACCATCTGGATGTAGTTAGAGCCTTGAAGAAGCCTCTCTGAAGAATTCTTAGCATTAGGGTACAAAGAAGGGACAACAATTTCCCTGCTTAAAGGAATATGAAACCCAGTTTTTTTTTTTCACCTTTCATGATTCATATAGAGCATGCAATTTTAAGCAACTTTTATTTATTCCTATAAATTTTTCTTCATTCTATTGGTATCTTTATTTGAAAAAGCAAATAGCTATCCCATTTTTGGTTCAGAACCCTGGGTAGCGCTTCCCGATTGGTGACTACATCAATTGATAATAATCAAATTTGGTTCTTAAAAACTGCCTTACCTTGATGAAAAAAAAAAAAATCAGATAGGGTGAATCACAAGAAGCAGCAGAAAGTTCAGAAACACTTCTAGCAGAGGAAATAGCCAGAACAAAAAAAACTTTCCAGGAAAGAAACTTAATGTCTAAGTTCAGCATAGGCTCAAAATGGAGGAGCCTGCAAAGCCTTCAGTACCAGATTCAAATTCCAAAGTGGAGAAATTAGTTTAATAACTTGCTTAATATGCATCAGAGCCTGAACAAAACCATGAATATCAGGAAGATTAGTAATTTTCTTATGAAATGAAACAGAAAGAGAATAAATCTGACCTTCCAAAGAACTGGCAGATAAACCTTTACCCAAACCTACTTTCAAAAAATTAAAAAAATTCTAGGAATGCCAAGAAAAAAAAAAAAAAAAAAAAACTAATACAAAGTTTTCCAAACTTTATAATACATTTCCATGGTAACTAGCTTTTGAGCCTTAATCAGGGTCTCAATCACAGACTCTGAAACACCTACACCTAAGAACTAACTGTTCAATCTCCATACCATCAAATTTAGAGATTACAGATTCTGATGGAAAAACAGACCTTCAAAAAGATGATCCGGCCACAGGGGTAGAAGCCAAGAAGGGCAACTGGACATCTGAACCAGGACCAGGCTGGAGTAATTTGAATCACTAATGAATATTCCTGCCTGATCTTGGAAACTACTCTGGGAAGAAGTACTAGAGGAGGAAACACACAGTCCAGCTGAAAGGACCATAGAGCTACCAGAACATCCACAAACTCCGCCTGAGAATCCCTTGACCTTTCAAAGTACCTTGGAAGTTTGTTGTTTAACTGAGAGGCCATCCGATCAACCTCTGGAAGGAACCCAATGATCTACAATCTAAACACTTCTAAATGAAGAGACTATTCCCTGGATGAAGGTACAGAAGACTGAGAAAATCCACTTCAAAATGTAACACCCCTGTGATGTGGACTGCTGAAATTAGACAACAGATGTCCTCTGCTCAAGAAAGAATAAAAAAAAAAAAAAAAACTGCCCTCATCGATAAAGGACTGAGAGTCCCCCCCCTTGATAGTTGACATTACCCAGAGCTGTGAAATTGTCTGACTGTAACCGGAGAAAAAGATTCTCCCTTCAGTAAGAGCCAAGCTTGAAGAGCTCTAAAAATGAGAAGTTCTATGATTTTTATAGTCAACCTGCCTTCCAAGGAGCACAAACTCCCTGTGCTGTTAGAGACCCCCAAACAGCTCCTGATCCTGAAAGACTTGCATCTGTAATCACAGACCATAGGATGGGCAAACAAAGCCCCCTGCAGAATAGGCTGATGATCTAGCCACCAACACACAGACTGTCTTGTTTTGAAATCTAGAAAAATCTTCTTAGAGAATGATCCCTGTACCCGTGTCGAAGCATATGAAAACAAGCAAATGGAATCACATCCTATGCTTCAATCATAAGACCTAGAACCTCCATACAAAAGAGCAACAGTGAGAAACTGGAGAGACTAAAGATTTTGACAGTCCAAAACCAACTACAATCTTCTTTGATCTGTTAAAGAAAATCTCATGGAGACAATCTGGAACCCCAGAAAAGTTACCCTTATCTGGAGGTAATAAAGAACTCTTTTAGCAAATTGATCTGCCAACCATGTTGACAAAGAAACGACAACAACAACAACAACAACAACAACATTTTGTTGGTGAGAAATTCTGCTAAATTTAAAGATGGAGCTAGTACCAAGATATCGTCCAGGTAAGCACACCGCTATTCCCTGACCTCTGATGAAAGACAAGAGCCCTCCCCATAACCTTCGGAAAAATCCTTGGAGCTGTAGCCAGATCAAATAGTAGAGCAACAAACTAAAAATGCTTGTCTAGAAAAGCAAACCTCAGAAACCAATAGTGATCTTTGTGAAACTGAATTTTGAGATAAGAATCCTTTAAAGGGACACTGAACCCAATTTTTTTTTTCCTTTTGTGATTCAGATAGAGCATGCAATTTTAAGCAACTTTCTAATTTACTCCTATTATCAATTTTTCTTCATTCTCTTGCTATCTTTATTGGAAAAAGAAGGCATCTAAGCTATTTTTTTAGTTCAGTACCCTGGACAGCAATTGTTTATTGGTGGGTGAATTTATCCACCAATCAGCAAGAACAACCCAGGTTGTTCACCAAAAATGGTCCGTCATCTAAACTTACATTCTTGCTTTTCAAAAAAAAAAAAAAAAAAAAAAAAAAAAAAAAAAAAAAAAAGATACCAAGAGAATAAAGAAAATGTGATAATAGGAGTAAATTAGAAAGTTGCTTAAAATTGCATGCTCTATCTGAATCACTAAAGAAAAAAAATGGGTTCAGTGTCCCTTTAAATATAGTCTGGACATAAACTGACCTTGTTAAATGAAATGCAGAATAGATTAAATAGTCTCCATTTTGAAAGTTAGAACTCTGACAAACTTCAGAGTCTTTAGATCAAAAACTGGTCTGAAAAATCCCTCCTTCTTGAGAATAAAGATATTTTAATAAAATCCCTATCACCGTTCTACCAGAGGAACAGGAAAAAAAATTAAAAATCACACTCCATGAATACCAATCCAAGACTAATTGAGGAAAAGCCTGAGCTTTTAAATGATTATTCAGAATATTTGACAAAAGAAACCTTCCTCTGGGAGGTCTTACCATGAAACCTATCCTATAACCTTTGAAAATAATATTAAGAGCTCAAGAATCTGAAACATTCTAAAACCATGCCTCCTGAAATAGACAACCTGCCCTACCAGAGATTCTGGATTGGGGCCTTCACCTTCATGCAGATTTGGGAGCAGGCATAGACTTTATGGACTGCTTAGGTCTCTCCAACCTGAGGAACCATGCTTAAGCTGTGGAGGAATCAGCATTATGCTACTTATTATAACAAAAAGAACGAAAGTGATAAAAAAAAGCTTCATTAGCCTCATAAGACACAGGTATAATGCTACTACTAGAAAGCATATCTTCTTTTACATTTACTTAAAGGTGGAATGACTCAACATTTCACACCCTGTAGCCCTACAATTCCTTCATGCTAGGAGCAATTTGAGCTGGACATTGCTGTAATGAACAAACAGAAGGAGCAATAATAACTTTGGAAGTGCATCAAAAAATTGCTCTGAATACATCAAAACATTAGGACATGTATCACATAAATATGAAGGAGGGGATACCTCAGGCTGTTTACAATAAACATAACATTGGTAGAAAGGTGTTCAGAAACTTGAGCTTCAAGAGGAGGAATAGGGACAAATTCAGAAGATTCCATAGTGAAACACACAGAAATTACCTAAAATTAACAAATGAGCTTTAGGGAATGAGTATATAATACCCCCTCCGGGCTTTACAGCTATAGCTGGAGGCGTCCAAACAAATGGAAACTTACTTTACATTAAAAAAACAAAACAAAGTATGATCAAAAAAAAAAAAAAAGAAAATGTATGCTTACCTGATAAATGTATTTCTTTTTTGACACGATAAGTTGACTGATCATTCGACCGAAGTTAGGAAGAGAAAGGAAAAAACATAATTTATGTAAGAACTTACCTGATAAATTCATTTCTTTCATATTAGCAAGAGTCCATGAGCTAGTGACGTATGGGATATACATTCCTACCAGGAGGGGCAAAGTTTCCCAAACCTCAAAATGCCTATAAATACACCCCTCACCACACCCACAATTCAGTTTAACGAATAGCCAAGAAGTGGGGTGATAAAAAAGTGCGAAAGCATATAAAATAAGGAATTGGAATAATTGTGCTTTATACAAAATCATAACCACCACAAAAAAGGGCGGGCCTCATGGACTCTTGCTAATATGAAAGAAATGAATTTATCAGGTAAGTTCTTACATAAATTATGTTTTCTTTCATGTAATTAGCAAGAGTCCATGAGCTAGTGACGTATGGGATAATGACTACCCAAGATGTGGATCTTTCCACACAAGAGTCACTAGAGAGGGAGGGATAAAATAAAGACAGCCAATTCCTGCTGAAAATAATCCACACCCAAAATAAAGTTTAACGAAAAACATAAGCAGAAGATTCAAACTGAAACCGCTGCCTGAAGTACTTTTCTACCAAAAACTGCTTCAGAAGAAGAAAATACATCAAAATGGTAGAATTTAGTAAAAGTATGCAAAGAGGACCAAGTTGCTGCTTTGCAGATCTGGTCAACCGAAGCTTCATTCCTAAACGCCCAGGAAGTAGAAACTGACCTAGTAGAATGAGCTGTAATTCTCTGAGGCGGAGTTTTACCCGACTCAACATAAGCAAGATGAATTAAAGATTTCAACCAAGATGCCAAAGAAATGGCAGAAGCTTTCTGGCCTTTTCTAGAACCGGAAAAGATAACAAATAGACTAGAAGTCTTACGAAAAGATTTCGTAGCTTCAACATAATATTTCAAAGCTCTAACAACATCCAAAGAATGCAACGATTTCTCCTTAGAATTCTTAGGATTAGGACATAATGAAGGAACCACAATTTCTCTACTAATGTTGTTGGAATTCACAACTTTAGGTAAAAATTCAAAAGAAGTTCGCAACACCGCCTTATCCTGATGAAAAATCAGAAAAGGAGACTCACAAGAAAGAGCAGATAATTCAGAAACTCTTCTGGCAGAAGAGATGGCCAAAAGGAACAAAACTTTCCAAGAAAGCAATTTAATGTCCAATGAATGCATAGGTTCAAACCGAGGAGCTTGAAGAGCTCCCAGAACCAAATTCAAACTCCAAGGAGGAGAAATTGACTTAATGACAGGTTTTATACGAACCAAAGCTTGTACAAAACAATGAATATCAGGAAGAATAGCAATCTTTCTGTGAAAAAGAACAGAAAGAGCAGAGATTTGTCCTTTCAAAGAACTTGCGGACAAACCCTTATCTAAACCATCCTGAAGAAACTGTAAAATTCTCGGTATTCTAAAAGAACGCCAGGAAAAATGATGAGAAAGACACCAAGAAATATAAGTCTTCCAGACTCTATAATATATCTCTCGAGATACAGATTTACGAGCCTGTAACATAGTATTAATCACAGAGTCAGAGAAACCTCTTTGACCAAGAATCAAGCGTTCAATCTCCATACCTTTAAGTTTAAGGATTTCAGATCCTGATGGAAAAAAGGACCTTGTGACAGAAGGTCTGGTCTTAACGGAAGAGTCCACGGTTGGCAAGAGGCCATCCGGACAAGATCCGCATACCAAAACCTGTGAGGCCATGCCGGAGCTACCAGCAGAACAAACGAGCATTCCTTCAGAATCTTGGAGATTACTCTTGGAAGAAGAACTAGAGGCGGAAAGATATAGGCAGGATGATATTTCCAAGGAAGTGATAATGCATCCACTGCCTCCGCCTGAGGATCCCGGGATCTGGACAGATACCTGGGAAGTTTCTTGTGTAGATGGGACGCCATCAGATCTATTTCTGGAAGTTCCCACATTTGAAGAATCTGAAGAAATACCTCTGGGTGAAGAGACCATTCGCCCGGATGCAACGTTTGGCGACTGAGATAATCCGCTTCCCAATTGTCTACACCTGGGATATGAACCGCAGAGATTAGACAGGAGCTGGATTCCGCCCAAACCAAAATTCGAGATACTTCTTTCATAGCCAGAGGACTGTGAGTCCCTCCTTGATGATTGATGTATGCCACAGTTGTGACATTGTCTGTCTGAAAACAAATGAACGATTCTCTCTTCAGAAGAGGCCAAAACTGAAGAGCTCTGAAAATTGCACGGAGTTCCAAAATATTGATCGGTAATCTCACCTCCTGAGATTCCCAAACTCCTTGTGCCGTCAGAGATCCCCACACAGCTCCCCAACCTGTGAGACTTGCATCTGTTGAAATTACAGTCCAGGTCGGAAGCACAAAAGAAGCCCCCTGAATTAAACGATGGTGATCTGTCCACCATGTTAGAGAGTGTTGAACAATCGGTTTTAAAGATATTAATTGAGATATCTTCGTGTAATCCTTGCACCATTGCTTCAGCATACAGAGCTGAAGAGGTCGCATGTGAAAACGAGCAAAGGGGATCGCGTCCGATGCAGCAGTCATAAGACCTAGAATTTCCATGCATAAGGCTACCGAAGGGAATGATTGTGACTGAAGGTTTCGACAAGCTGCAATCAACTTTAGACGTCTCTTGTCTGTTAAAGACAGAGTCATGGACACTGAATCCATCTGGAAACCCAGAAAGGTTACCCTTGTCTGAGGAATCAAAGAACTTTTTGGTAAATTGATCCTCCAACCATGATCTTGAAGAAACAACACAAGTCGCCAGAAACGAGAATCTCAGGAACTGATAATGATCTGGATGAATCGGAATATGCAGATATGCATCCTGTAAATCTATTGTGGACATATAATTCCCTTGCTGAACAAAAGGCAAGATAGTCCTTACAGTTACCATCTTGAATGTTGGTATCCTTACATAATGATTCAATATTTTTAGATCCAGAACTGGTCTGAAAGAATTCTCTTTCTTTGGTACAATGAAGAGATTTGAATAAAACCCCATCCCCTGTTCCGGAACTGGAACTGGCATAATTACTCCAGTCAACTCTAGATCTGAAACACATTTCAGAAATGCTTGAGCTTTTACTGGGACACGGGAAAGAAAAAATCTCTTTGCAGGAGGTCTCAACTTGAAACCAATTCTGTACCCTTCTGAAACAATGCTCTGAATCCAAAGATTGTGAACAGAATTGATCCAAATTTCCTTGAAAAAACGTAACCTGCCCCCTACCAGCTGAGCTGGAATGAGGGCCGCACCTTCATGTGGACTTAGAAGCAGGCTTTGCCTTTCTAGCTGGCTTGGATTTATTCCAGACTGGAGATGGTCTCCAAACTGAAACTGCTCCTGAGGATGAAGGATCAGGCTTTTGTTCTTTGTTGAAACGAAAGGAACGAAAACGATTATTAGCCCTGTTTTTACCTTTAGATTTTTTATCCTGTGGTAAAAAAGTCCCTTTCCCACCAGTAACAGTTGAAATAATGGAATCCAACTGAGAACCAAATAATTGTTACCCTGGAAAGAAATGGAAAGTAAAGTTGATTTAGAAGCCATATCAGCATTCCAAGTTTTAAGCCATAAAGCTCTTCTAGCTAAAATAGCTAGAGACATAAACCTGACATCAACTCTGATAATATCAAAAATGGCATCACAGATAAAATTATTAGCATGCTGAAGAAGAATAATAATATCATGAGAATCACGATGTGTTACTTGTTGCGCTAAAGTTTCCAACCAAAAAGTTGAAGCTGCAGCAACATCAGCCAAAGATATAGCAGGTCTAAGAAGATTACCTGAACACAGATAAGCTTTTCTTAGAAAGGATTCAATTTTCCTATCTAGAGGATCCTTAAACGAAGTACCATCTGACGTAGGAATAGTAGTACGTTTAGCAAGGGTAGAAATAGCCCCATCAACTTTAGGGATCTTGTCCCAAAATTCTAATCTGTCAGACGGCACAGGATATAATTGCTTAAAACGTTTAGAAGGAGTAAATGAATTACCCAAATTATCCCATTCTTTGGAAATTACTGCAGAAATAGCATTAGGAACAGGAAAAACTTCTGGAATAACCACAGGAGATTTAAATACCTTATCTAAACGTTTAGAATTAGTATCAAGAGGACCAGAATCCTCTATTTCTAAAGCAATTAGTACTTCTTTAAGTAAAGAACGAATAAATTCCATTTTAAATAAATATGAAGATTTATCAGCATCAACCTCTGAGACAGAATCCTCTGAACCAGAGGAATCATCAGAATCAGAATGATGATGTTCATTTAAAAATTCATCTGTAGGGAGAGAAGTTTTAAAAGATTTTTTACGTTTACTAGAAGGAGAAATAACAGACATAGCCTTCTTTATGGATTCAGAAACAAAATCTCTTATATTATCAGGAACATTCTGCACCTTAGATGTTGAAGGAACTGCAACAGGCAATGGTACTTTACTAAAGGAAATATTATCTGCTTTAACAAGTTTGTCATGACAATCAATACAAACAACAGCTGGAGGAATAGCTACCAAAAGTTTACAGCAGATACACTTAGCTTTGGTAGATTCAGCACTTGACAGCGATTTTCCTGTAGTATCTTCTGACTCAGATGCAACGTGAGACATCTTGCAATATGTAAGAGAAAAAACAACATATATATAAAGCAAAATTGATCAAATTCCTTAAATGACAGTTTCAGGAATGGGAAAAAATGCCAAAGAACAAGCTTCTAGCAACCAGAAGCAATAAAAAATGAGACTTAAATAATGTGGAGACAAAAGCGACGCCCATATTTTTTCGCGCCAAATAAGACGCCCACATTATTTGGCGCCTAAATGCTTTTTGGCGCCAAAAATGACGCCACATCCGGAACGCCGATATTTTTGGCGCAAAATAACGTCAAAAAATGACGCAACTTCCGGCGACACGTATGACGCCGGAAACGGAAATAGAATTTTTGCGCCAAAAAAGTCCGCGCCAAGAATGACGCAATAAAATGAAGCATTTTCAGTCCCCGCGAGCCTAACAGCCCACAGGGAAAAAGTCAAATTTTAAGGTAAGAAAAATGTTAAATTAAAATGCATTATCCCAAATATGAAACTGACTGTCTGAAAATAAGGAAAGTTGAACATTCTGAGTCAAGGCAAATAAATGTTTGAATACATATATTTAGAACTTTATAAACAAAGTGCCCAACCATAGCTTGGAGTGTCACAGAAAATAAGACTTACTTACCCCAGGACACTCATCTACATATAGCAGATAGCCAAACCAGTACTGAAACGAGAATCAGCAGAGGTAATGGTATATATAAGAGTATATCGTCGATCTGAAAAGGGAGGTAAGAGATGAATCTCTACGACCGATAACAGAGAACCTATGAAATAGACCCCGTAGAAGGAGATCACTGCATTCAAATAGGCAATACTCTCCTCACATCCCTCTGACATTCACTGCACGCTGAGAGGAAAACCGGGCTCCAACTTGCTGCGGAGCGCATATCAACGTAGAATCTAGCACAAACTTACTTCACCACCTCCATCGGAGGCAAAGTTTGTAAAACTGAATTGTGGGTGTGGTGAGGGGTGTATTTATAGGCATTTTGAGGTTTGGGAAACTTTGCCCCTCCTGGTAGGAATGTATATCCCATACGTCACTAGCTCATGGACTCTTGCTAATTACATGAAAGAAATCAAGGTGCAGAGGTGTCTGAAGTTTACAATAACCCACAACCTATCTAAAAGAACAGGGCGGGCCGTGGACTCGTGTCAAAAAAGAAATAAATTTATCAGGTAAGCATACATTTTCTTTTCTTTTTTAAGACACGATGAGTCCACAGATCATCATAATTACTAATGGGATTCAATACCCAAACTAGAGTACACAGATGATACAGGAGGGACAAGACAGGTAACCTAAACGGAAGACACCACTGCTTGAAGAACTTATCTCCCAAAAGCGGCCTCAGCCGAAATAAACGTATCAAATTTAAAGAACTTTGAAAAAAGTGTGAAGAGAGAACCAAGTTGCAACCTTACAAATCTGTTCCACAGAAGCTTCCTTCGTGAATGCCCATGAGGAAGCAACAGCCCTCATGGAATGAACCGTAACTCTCTGGAGGCTGCGGTCCAGCAGTCCCATATGTAATGGTACTCATTTTATCGTCCTTGGAAGGATGAAAGGCTGAGTCGGGGCATTTTACCAACAGAGCTACCTCACTGGATACACTCTTCATTCAAAAAGAAAGAAGTAGCCGTAGATTTCTGTCCCTTACGTTTTCCTAAGAAAACCACTAAGAAAAGACTGACTAAAATCCTTAGAAGCCTGCAGGAGAAAACTAAGGTACGGACCACATCCAGATTGTACAGATTTGTTCCTTCTGAGAAGAAGGATTAGGACACAAGGAAGGAACAACAATCTCCTGATTAATATTCCGATCAGAAATAAACATAGGAAGAAATCCTATTGTAGTACATAAACCTACCTTATCTGAATGGAAAATAAGGTAAGAAGACTCATACTTCAATGCCGAGAGCTCTGACACTCTACAAGCATAGGAAATAGCAACAATCCATTACTTGTGGGATACCAATACCAAAGCTATAGGACATGGATGAAGGGAGGGACAAGGCAGGCTCTTAAACAGAAGGCACCACTGCCTGTAAGACCTTTCTCCCAAAAATAGTCTCCGAAGAAACAAAAGTATCAAATTTGTAGAATTTAGAAAAAACATAATTTATGTAAGAACTTACCTGATAAATTCATTTCTTTCATATTAGCAAGAGTCCATGAGCTAGTGACGTATGGGATATACATTCCTACCAGGAGGGGCAAAGTTTCCCAAACCTTAAAATGCCTATAAATACACCCCTCACCACACCCACAAATCAATTTAACGAATAGCCAAGAAGTGGGGTGATAAGAAAAAAGTGCGAAAGCATATAAAATAAGGAATTGGAATAATTGTGCTTTATACAAAAAAATCATAACCACCACAAAAAGGGTGGGCCTCATGGACTCTTGCTAATATGAAAGAAATGAATTTATCAGGTAAGTTCTTACATAAATTATGTTTTCTTTCATGTAATTAGCAAGAGTCCATGAGCTAGTGACGTATGGGATAATGACTACCCAAGATGTGGATCTTTCCACGCAAGAGTCACTAGAGAGGGAGGGATAAAATAAAGACAGCCAATTCCTGCTGAAAATAATCCACACCCAAATTAAAGTTTAATGAAAACATAAGCAGAAGATTCAAACTGAAACCGCTGCCTGAAGTACTTTTCTACCAAAAACTGCTTCAGAAGAAGAAAACATCAAAATGGTAGAATTTAGTAAAAGTATGCAAAGAGGACCAAGTTGCTGCTTTGCAAATCTGATCAACCGAAGCTTCATTCCTAAACGCCCAGGAAGTAGAAACTGACCTAGTAGAATGAGCTGTAATCCTTTGAGGCGGAGTTTTACCCGACTCGACATAGGCATGATGAATTAAAGATTTCAACCAAGATGCCAAAGAAATGGCAGAAGCTTTCTGGCTTTTTCTAGAACCAGAAAAGATGAAAAATAGACTAGAAGTCTTTCGGAAAGACTTGGTAGCTTCAACATAATATTACAAAGCTCTAACAACATCCAAAGAATGCAATGATTTCTCCTTAGAAATCTTAGGATTAGGACATAATGAAGGAACCACAATTTCTCTACTAATGTTGTTAGAATACACAATCTTTAGGAAAAAATTCAAAAGAAGTTCGCAACACCGCCTTATCCTGATGAAAAATCAGAAGAGACTCACAAGAAAGAGCAGATAATTCAGAGACTCTTCTGGCAGAAGAGATGGCCAAAAGAAACAAAATTTTCCAAGAAAGAAGTTTAATGTCCAAATGAATGCATGGGTTCAAAAGGAGGAGCTAGAAGAGCCCCCAGAACCAAATTCAAACTCCAAGGAGGGGAAATTGACTGAATGACAGGTTTTATACGAACCAAGTCTTGTACAAAACAATGAATATCAGGAAGATTAGCAATCTTTCTGTGAAAAAGAACAGAAAGGGCAGAGATTTGTCCTGTCAAGGAACTTGCGGACAAACCTTTATCTAAACCATCCTGAAGAAACTGTAAAAAAATTCTCGGAATTCTAAAAGAATGCCAGGAAAAATGATGAGAAGACACTAAGAAATATAAGTCTTCCAGACTCTATAATACATCTCTCTAGATACAGATTTACGAGCCTGTAACATAGTATTAATCACAGAGTCAGAGAAACCTCTTTGACCAAGAATCAAGCGTTCAATCTCCATACCCTTAAATTTAAAGATTTGAGATCCTGATGGAAAAAAGGACCTTGCGACAGAAGGTCTGGTCTTAACGGAAGAGCCCACGGTTGGCAAGAGGCCATCCGAAAAAGAATCCGTCCATGCTGGAGCTACCAGCAGAACAAACGAGCATTCCTTCAGAATCTTGGAGATTACTCTTGGAAGAAGAACTAGAGGCGGAGAGATATAGGCAGGATGATACTTCCAAGGAAGTGATAATGCATTCACTGCCTCCGCCTGAGGATCCCGGGGTCTGAACAGATACCTGGGAAGTTTCTTGTTTAGATGAGACACCATCAGATCTATTTCTGGAAGTTCCCACATTTGAACAATCTGAAGAAATACCTCTGGGTGAAAAGACCATTCGCCCGGATACAACGTTTGACGACTGAGATAATCCGCTTCCTAATTGTCTATACCTGGGAAATGAACCGCAGAGATTAGACAGGAGCTGGATTCCGCCCAAACCAGAATTCGAGATACTTCTTTCATAGCCAGAGGACTGTGAGTCCCTCCTTGATGATTGATGTATGCCACAGTTGTAACATTGTCTATCTGAAAACAAATGAACGACTCTCTCTTCAGAAGAGGCCAAGACTGAAGAGCTCTGAAAATTGCACGGAGTTCCAAAATATTGATCGGTAATCTCACCTCCTGAGATTCCCAAACCCCTTGTGCCGTCAGAGACCCCCACACAGCTCCCCAACCTGTAAGACTTGCATCTGTTGAAATTACAGTCCAAGTCGGAAGAACAAAAGAAGCCCCCTGAACTAAACGATGGTGATCTGTCCACCACGTCATTGAGTGTCGTACAATCGGTTTTAAAGATATTAATTGAGATATCTTTGTGTAATCCCTGCACCATTGGTTCAGCATACAGAGCTGAAGCGGTCGCATGTGAAAATGAGCAAAGGAGATCGCGTCCGATGCAGCAGACATAAGACCTAAAATTTCCATGCAAAAGGCTACCAAAGGGAATGATTGTGACTGAAGGTTTTGACAAGCTGATATCAATGTTAGACTTCTCTTGTCTGACAAAGACAGAGTCATAGACACTGAATCTACCTGGAAACCTAAAAAGGTTACCCTTGTCTGAGGAATCAATGAACTTTTTTGGTAAATTGATCCTTCAACCATGATCTTGAAGAAACAACACAAGTCGATTCGTATGAGATTCTGTTAAATGTGAAGACTGAGCAAGTACCAAGATATCGTCCAAATAAGGAAATACCAATACCCTGTTCTCTGAATACAGACAGAAGGGCACCGAGAACCTTTGTAAAAATTCTTGGAGCTGATGCTAAGCCAAACGGTAGAGCCACAAAAACTGGTAATGCTTGTCTAAAAAAGAGAATCTCAGAAACTAAAAGTGATCTGGATGAATCGGAATATGCAGATATGCATCCTGTAAATCTATTGTAGACATATAATGCCCTTGCTGAACAAAAGGCAGGATAGTCCTTACAGCTACCATCTTGAATGTTGGTATCCTTACATAACGATTCAATATTGATAGATCCGGAACTGGTCTGAAGGAATTGACCTTCTTTGGTACAATGAAGAGATAGAATAAAACCCCAGCCCCTGTTCCAGAACTGGAACTGGCATAATTACTCCAGCCAACTCTAGATCTGAAACACATTTCAGAAATGCTTGAGCCTTTGCTGGGTTTACTGGGACACGGGAAAGAAAAAAATCTCTTTGCAGGAGGCCTTAACTTGAAGCCAATTCTGTACCCTTCTGAAACAATGTTCTGAAACCAGAAATTGTGAACGGAATTGATCCAAATTTCTTTGAAAAGAACGTAAACTGCCCCATACCAGCTGAGCTGGAATGAGGGCCGCACCTTCATGGGGACTTAGGAGCTGGCTTTGGGTTTCTATAAGGCTTGGATATATTCCAAAGTGAAGAAGGTTTCCAAACTGATACCGCTCCTGAGGATGAAGGATCAGGCTTTTGTTCCTTGTTGTGATGAAAGGAACGAAAACAATTATTAGACCTAAATTTACCTCAGATTTTTTACCCTGTGGTAAAAAGTTCCCTTCCTTCCAGAAAAAGTTGAGATAAAAGAATCCAACTGAGAACCGAATAATTTATTACCCTGGAAAGAAAGGGATAGCAAAGTTGACTTAGAAGACATATCAGCATTCCAAGTTTTAAGCCATAAATCTCTTCTAGCTAAAATAGTTAGAGACATATACCTGACATCAATTCTAATGATATCAAAGATGGCATCACAAATAAAATAATTAGCATGTTATAGAATAATAATGCTATGAGAATTATGATCTGTTACTTGTTGCGCTAAAGCTTCTAACCAAAAAGTTGAAGCTGCAGCAACATCCGCTAAAAATATAGCAGGAGTAGAGACAGCCCCATTAACCTTAGGGATTTTGTCCCAAACTCTAATCTGTCAGATGGCACAGGATATAATTGCTTAAAACGTTTTAAAAGGAGTAAATGAATTACCCAAATTATTCCATTCCCTGGAAATTACTTCAGAAATAGCATCAGGGACAGGAAACACTTCTGGAATAACTACAGGAGATTTAAAAACCTTATTTAAACGTTTAGTTTTAGTATCAAGAGGACCAGAATCCTCTATTTCTAATGCAATTAATACTTCTTTAAATAAAGAACAAATAAATTCCATCTTGAACAAATACAAAGATTTATCAGCATCAACCTCTGAGACAGAAACCTCTGAACCAGAAGAACCATTATCAGTATCAGAATGATGATGTTCATTTAAAAATTCATCTGAAAAAAGAGAAGTTTTAAAAGACTTTTATGTATACTAGAAGGAGAAATAACAGACATAGCCTTCTTAATGGATTTAGAAACAAAATCTCTTATGTTATCAGGAACACTCTGAGTATTAAATGTTGACGGAACAGCAACAGGTAATGTAACAGTACTAAAGGAAATTTTATCTGCATTAACAAGTTTGTCATAACATTTAATACAAACAACAGCTGAAGGAACAGATACCAAAAGTGATACACTTAGCTTTGGTAGCTCCAGCACCGGGCAGCGATTTTCCTGAAGTATCTTCTGACTCAGTTGCAACGTGGAACATCTTGCGATATGTAATAGAAAAAACAACATATAAAGCAAAATTGATCAAATTCCTTAAACGACAGTTTCAGGAATGGGAAAAAAATGCCAGTGAACAAGCTTCTAGCAACCAGAAGCAATAAATAATGAGACTTAAATAATGTGGAGACAAAAGTGACGCCCATATTTTTTTAGCGCCAAATAAGACGGCCACATTATTTGGCGCCTAAATGCTTTTGGCGCCAAAAATGACGCCACATCCGGAACGCCGACACTTTTGACGCAAAAGAACGTCAAAAATGACGCAACTTCCAGCGACACGTATGACGCCGGAAACAGAAAAAAAAAATTTGCGCCAAAAAAGTCAGCGCCAAGAATGATGCAATAAAATTAAGCATTTTCAGCCCCCGCGAGCCTAACAGCCCACAGGGAAAAAGTCAAATTTTTTAAGGTAAGAAAAAATGATTGATTCAAATGCATTATCCCAAATATGAAACTGACTGTCTGAAAATAAGGAATGTTTAACATCCTGAGTCAAGGCAAATAAATGTTTGAATACATATATTTAGAACTTTATAAAAAAAGTGCCCAACCATAGCTTAGAGTGTCACAGAAAATAAGACTTACTTACCCCAGGACACTCATCTACATGTTTGTAGAAAGCCAAACCAGTACTGAAACGAAAATCAGCAGAGGTAATGGTATATATATAAGAGTATATCGTCGATCTGAAAAGGGAGGTAAGAGATGAATCTCTACGACCGATAACAGAGAACCTATGAAATAGACCCCGTAGAAGGAGATCAATGCATTCAAATAGGCAATACTCTCCTCACATCCCTCTGACATTCACTGCACGCTGAGAGGAAAACCGGGCTCCAACCTGCTGTGGAGCGCATATCAACGTAGAATCTAGCACAAACTTACTTCACCACCTCCATAGGAGGCAAAGTTTGTAAAACTGAATTGTGGGTGTGGTGAGGGGTGTATTTATAGGCATTTTAAGGTTTGGGAAACTTTGCCCCTCCTGGTAGGAATGTATATCCCATACGTCACTAGCTCATGGACTCTTGCTAATTACATGAAAGAAAGTATGAAGCGAAGACCAAGTCGCCGCCTTACAAATCTGTTCAACAGAAGCCTCATTTTTAAAGACCCATGTGGAAGCCACCGCTCTAGTGGAATGAGCTGTAATTCTTACAGGCTAAGCGGATTATACTTCTTAGCCAAAAAGAAAGAAAGAGAAGTTGCTGAAGCCTTTTGGCCTTTCCTCTGTCCAGAGTAGAAAAACAAACAATGCAGATGTTTGACGAAAATCTTTAGTAGCTTGTAAATAAAACTTTAAAGCACGAACCACGTCAAGATTGTGTAATAGACGTTCCTTCTTTGAAGAAGGATTAGGACACATTGACGGAACAACAATCTCTTGATTGATATTCTCATTGGATACCACCTTAGGAAGAAACCCAGGTTTGGTACGCAAAACTAACTTATCTGCATGGAAGATCAGATAAGGGGAATCACACTGCAAGGCAGATAACTCTGAAACTCTTTGAGCCGAAGAGATAGCTACCAAGAACAGAACTTTCCAAGATAAAAGCTTGATATCTATGGAATGCAGAGGTTCAAACGGAACCCCTTGAAGAACTTTAAGAACTAAATTTAAACTCCATGGCAGAGCAACAGGTTTAAACACAGGCTTGATTCTAACTTAAGTCTGACAAAACGCCTGAACGTCTGGAACATCCGCCAGACGCTTGTGCAAAAGAATAGACAGAGCAGAAATCTGTCCCTTTAAGGAACTAGCTGACAATCCCTTCTTCAATCCTTCTTGGAGAAAAGACAATATCCTGGGAATCCTGACTTTACTCCATGATTAACCCTTGGATTCACACCAATGAAGATATTTACACCATATCATGATAGATTTTCCTGGTGACAGGCTTTCGAGCCTGAATTAAGGTATCAATGACCGACTCGGAAAAACCACGTTTTGACAAAATTAAGCGTTCAATCTCCAAGCAGTCAGACACAGAGAAATTAGATTTGGATGTTTGAAGGGACCTTGAAGTAGAAGGTCCTGCCTCAGCGGCAGAGTCCAAGGTGGAAAGGATGACATGTCCACCAGATCTGCGTACCAAGTCCTGCGTGGCCATGCAGGAGCTATCAAAATCACCGAAGCTCTCTCCTGCTTGATCTTGGCAATCAGACGAGGTAGCAGAGGAAACGGTGGAAACACATAAGCCAGGTTGAAAGACCAAGGCGCTGCTAGAGCATCTATCAGCGCTGCCTTGGGATCCCTGGACCTGAACCCATAACAAGGAAGCTTGGCGTTCTGACGAGACGCCATGAGATCCAGTGCTGGTTTGCCCCAAAGTTGAATCAACTGTGCAAACACCTCCGGATGGAGTTCCCACTCCCCCGGATGAAAAGTCTGTAGACTTAGAAAATCCGCCTCCCAGTTCTCTACTCCTAGGATATGGATAGCTGATAGATGGCAAGAGTGAACCTCTGCCCATAGAATTATTTTTGAAACCTACAACATTGCTAGGGAACTCCTTGTTCCCCCTTGATGGTTGATGTAAGCAACAGTCGTGATGTTGTCCGACTGAAATCTGATGAACCTGACAGCAGCTAGCTGAGGCCAAGCCTGAAGAGCATTGAATATCGCTCTTAGTTCCAGAATGTTTATCGGAAGGAGTGTCTCCTCCTGAGTCCACAAGCCCTGAGCCTTCAGGGAGTTCCAGACTACACCCCAGAAGGCTGGCATCCGACGTTACTATTGTCCAATCTGGCCTGCGGAAGGTCATACCCTTGGACAGATGGACCCGAGATAACCACCAGAGAAGAGAATCCCTGGTCTCTTGATCCAGATTTAGTAGAGGGGACAAATCTGTGTAATCCCCATTCCACTGAGTGAGCATGCAGAGTTGCAGCGGTCTGAGATGTAGGTGGGCAAACGGCACTATGTCCATTGCCGCTACCATTAAGCCGATTACTTCCATACACTGAGCCACTGAAGTAGAATAAAGAACACGGCAGGAATTTAGAAGTTTTGACAACCTGGCCTCCGTCAGGTAAATCTTCATTTCTACAGAATCTATCAGAGTTCCTAGGAAGGAAACTCTTGTGAGAGGGGATAGAGAACTTTTTTCTTTGTTCACATTCCACTCATGCGACCTCAGAAATGCCAGAACAATGTCCGTGTGAGAGCTGGCAACTTGAAAAGTCAACGCCTGTATCAGAATGTCGTCTGAGTAAGGGGCTAATGCTATAGCCAGCGGCCTTAGGACCGCTAGAAGGAACCCTAGAACCTTTGTAAAGATTCTTGATGCCGTGGCCAACCCGAAGGGAAGAGCCACAAACTGGTAGTGCCTGTATTGACCATCCTGGATCATAGGAAGGATGGTTCGAATAGTCTCCATCTTGAAGGATGGGACTCTGAGAAATTTGTTTAGGATCTTGAGATCTAAGATTGGTCTGAAGGTTCCCTCTTTCTTGGGAACAACAAACAGATTTGAATAAAAGCCCTTTCCCTGTTCCTCCTGCGGAACTGGGTGGATCACTCCCATAACTAGGAGGTCTTGAACACAATGTAAGAATGCTTCTCTCTTTATCTGGTTTGCAGATAAAAGTGAGAGATGAAATCTCCCTTTTTGGGGGAGAGGTTTTGAATTCCAGAAGATAACCCTTGGACACAATTTCCAATGCCCAGGGATCCTGGACATCTCTTGCCCAAGCCTGGGCGAAGAGAGAGAGTCTGCCCCCTACTAGAACCGTTTACGGATCAGGGGCTGCTCCTTCATGCTGTCTTAGAGGCAGCAGCAGGATTCTTGGCCTGTTTCCCCTTGTTCCAAGCCTGGTTAGGTCTCCAGACCGGCTTAGACTGGGCAAAAGTTCCCTCTTGTTTTGTGTTAGAGGAAGTTGAAGCTGCGCCACTCGAAGTTTCGAAAGGGACGAAAACTAGACTGTTTGGTCCTTAATTTGTTGGACCTGTCTTGAGGAAGGGCGTGACCTTTTCCTCCAGTGATGTCAGAAATGATCTCCTTCAGTCCAGGCCCGAATAGGATCTGTCCTTTGAAGGGAATGTTGAGAAGTTTAGACTTTGAAGTCACGTCAGCTGACCAGGACTTAAGCCATAGCGCCCTACGCGCCTGAATAGCAAAACCTGAATTTTTAGCCGTTAGCTTGGTTAAATGAACAACGGCGTCAGAAACAAATGAATTGGCTAGCTTAAGGGCCCTAAGCTTGTCAATAATATCTTCCAACGGGGTTTCAACCTGTAGAGCCTCCTCTAGGGACTCAAACCAGAAAACCGCGGCAGCAGTGACTGGGTCAATGCATGCAAGAGGCTGGAGAATAAAACCTTGTTGAATAAAAATTTTCTTAAGGTAACCCTAATTTTTTATCCATTGGATCTAGAAAAGCACAACTGTCCTCGACAGGGATAGTGGTACGCTTAGCTAGAGTAGAAACTGCTCCCTCCACCTTAGGGACTGTCTGCCATAAGTCCCGTGTAGCGGCGTCTATAGGAAACATCTTTTTAAAAACAGGAGGGGGAGAGAACGGTACACCTGGTCTATCCCATTCCTTAATAATAATTTCAGAAAACCTTTTAGGGATTGGAAAAACATCAGTGTAAGTAGGTACTGCATAGTATTTATCCAATCTACATAATTTCTCTGGGACTACAATAGTGTCACAGTCGTCCAGAGTTGCTAAAACCTCCCTGAGCAATACGCGGAGGTGTTCAATCTGATTCTGATATGTCTACATTTAAATTTAAGCTTGAAGTATCTTCCCTGAATCAGAAAAATCACCCACAGATTGAAGCTCCCCTGCTTCAGCTTCATTATATTGTGAGGGTGTAACAGAGATAGCTACTAAAGAGTCAGAGCTCTGTATTTATTCTAGTCCCAGAGCTGTCTCACTTTCCTTGCACTCCTGGCAGTTTAGATAATACCCCTGTAAGGGTATGATTCATAACTGCCGCCATGTCTTGCAAGGTATACGCAATGGGCGTGCTAGATATACTTGGTCTCCCCTGAGCAGGATTTATAGGATCTGACACATGGGGAGAGTTAGACGGCATAACTTCCTCCTTGTCAATTTCTTCTGGTGATAAATTTTTTTAAAGCCAGAATATGGTCTTTGTAATCTATAGTAAAATCAGTGCATTTGGTACACATTCTAAGAGGGGGTTCCACAATGGCTTCTAAACATAATGAACAATGAGTTTCCTCTATGTCAGACATGTTTAAACAGACTAGTAATGAGACCAGCAAGTTTGGAAAACACTTTAATAACTGTGAACAAGCAAAAGATAAAAACGGTACTGTGCCTTTAAGAGAAAAAAAAAAAAAATCACCGAAACTGCTAAAACAGTGAAAAAAGCAGTTTTACAGTGTGTATAATAGGCTGAAAGAGCATTGCACCCACTTGCAAATGGATGATTAACCCCTTAGTTTCAAAACCGGATCAAAAAAACGATAAACGTTTTTAAACAGTCACAACAAACTGCCACTACTCTCTACTGTGGCCCTACCTGCCCATACAACGACTTTGGAAGGCACAAAAAAAACCCTTTAGAGAGGTCCTATATGTTCAGGGGACTCCTTCAGGGAAGCTGGATGTCTCAAGCTGCAAAAACTAATGGAAAATAGGCCCCTCCCAACCTGTAATCACAGTGAGAGGGCCTTAAAAACTATCCCTAGGCAAAATCTAGTCAGCCATGTGGAAAAACTGGGCCCCAGAAAAAAGTTTTATCACCAATATGAAATAAACGTTTATATACCTCAAGCAAACGTTATATCTATTCAGTAATGTGAGTAAATAATAAAAATATTACCCTTTACAGCAAGCATGATACCAGTCGTTATTAAATCACTGTAATCAGGCTTACCTTAAATAAATCCGGTATGGTCAGCATTTTCTAGCCTATCATTTCACTAGAAAAATTTAAAACTGCACATACCTCAGAGCAAGAGACCCTGCACGCTATTCCCCCAGCTGAAGTTACCCATCTCTTCAGTTATATGTGAGAACAGCAATGGATCTTAGTTACAACCTGCTAAGATTATCAAAGACCACAGGCAGACTCTTCTTCAACTTTCTGCCTGAGGCTCAAATAGTACGACTCCGGTACCATTTGAAAATAAACTTTTGATTGAAGATAAAACTACATTAATGCACCACACCTCTCTAGCTGCTTCCCTTGTCGAGAGCTGCAAGAGAATGACTGGGAGGTGGCAGTTAGGGGAGGAGTTATATAGACAGCTCTGCTGTGGGTGATCCTCTTGCAGCTTCCTGTTGGGAAGGAGAATATCCCACAAGTAATGGATGAATCCGTGGACTGGATACACCTTACAAGAGAAATGATTGTACATCCAGAACATCCGCCAGACGTTTGTGTAACAAAAAAGATAATGCCGAGATTTGACCCTTTATGGAACTAGTTTATAAGCCTTTCTCCAAATCTTCTTGGAGAAAAGACAAAATCCTAGGAATCCTAACTCTACTCCAAGAATAGCCCTTGGATTCACACCAAAGAGAAAATTTACGCCATATCTTATGGTAAATCTTTCTAGTTACAGACTTGCTAGCCTGAATCATGGTCTCTATGACAGAGTCAGAAAAACCCAGCTTAGACAAAATTAGGCGTTCAATCTCCAAGCAGTCAGCCTCAGAGAAACTAGATTTGGGTGAAAGAAAGACACTTGAATTAGAAGGTCCTTCTTCAACGGAAGTCTGCAAGGTGGCAGCGATGACATGTCCACCAAATCTACATACCAAATCCTGCGACGCCAAGTTGGAGCAAAGAAAATCACTGACACCCTCCCTGATTGATTCGAGCAATGACCCGAGGAAGAAGCGCAAACGTAGGAAAAAAGGTATGCTAGACTAAAAGGTCTAAGGAACCGCCAGAGCATCTATCAGTTCCGCCTGGGAGTCCCTGGACCTCGACCCGTATCTTGTGAGCTTGGCATTCTGTCGAGACGCCATGAGATCTAACTCTGGCTGACCCCCATTGGAGAATCAGGCTGGGGAACACACTTCAGGATGGAGTTCCTACTCCCCCAGATGAAAGGTCTGCCTGCTCAGAAAGTCCGCCTCCCAGACACCTGGGATGTGGATCGCCAACAGATAGCTATAATAGGCCTCCGCCTACTGAAATATCTTGGCTACCTCGGTCATTGCTAAGGAACTCCTCGTTCCTCCCTGACTGATGTAAGCCACTGAAGTTATGTTGTCTGACTGGAAGCTGATAAACTGGACCGAGGCTAACTGAGGCCAGGCCAGAAGAGCATTTAAGATCGCTCTCAGTTCCAGGATGTTTATAGGAAGAACAGACTCTGACTGAGTCCAAACTCCCTGAGCCTGTCGGGAACCCCAGACAGCTCCCCACCCTAGAAGGCTAGCATCCATTGTCACAAACACCCAAGACGGTCTGCAAAAGCAGGATCCTTGGGAGAGATGATTCAAAAACAACCGCTGTTGAAGCGAGTCACTTGTTTCCTCGAATAACCTTGGAGCAGGAGACAAGTCCGCATAATCTCTGTTCCATTGCCTGAGCATGCTTAACTGCCGAGGTCTGAGGTGGAACCGAACTCTAATTTCCTGATTGCTGTCAGAAAAAAAACTTTATAGATATGGAATCTATCATGGTTCCCAAGAAAGTCACCCTTGTTTTTGGGACTAAGGAACTCTATTCAAAATTTACCTTTAGAGTTCTCAGAAAAGATAACACCATGTCGGTATGGGATCTTACTTGTTGAAAAGATGGCGCCTGGACTAGAATATCATCCAGATAAGATACCACCCCAATGCTCCGTGGCCTTAGTACCACCAGTGGAGACCCCAGAACCTTTGTGAAGATTCTGGGAGCCGTGGCCAGACCAAGAGCCACAAGGTCGAAGTGTTTGTCTAGAAAGGCAAACCTAATGAACTTGTGATGACCCCTGTGGATAGGAACATGTAGATATGCGTCCTGGAAATCCACTGTTGTCATAAATTGACCCTCCTGGATCAGAGGAAGAATGGTACGAATAGTTTCCATCTTGTATGACGGAACCCTGAGAAATTTGCTTAGACTCTTGAGGTCTAAAATTGGTCTGAAGGTTCCCTCCTTTTTGGGAACCACGGACAGATAATGATCACAAAACCAAACATGATTGAGGAGAACCTGCCCCCTTATGGGTCAGGTGCACGCCCCTCATGTTGAGTCAGCAGCAAGACTCAAACTGATTTCCTCTATTCTAAGTCAGATAGGATCTCCGTGCTTGGTAGGAGGAATAAAAGATTTTCCCTGGAAATCGAGAGAAACAACACTCTCTCATTTGCTTTTCACTATACTACATTAAAGGAGCCTACTCATTAAAGGCCCTTCTATTCCTGTGAGAGGGGAGTCTGTCCCTAGAGTATCGCCGCCCTGGAAACAAATGTATACCCCGTAACTATTAATCATAGGGTCCTTCCTCTGCATCTTGAAGGAACTACAATTCTTTATTTTAAAATACTCTAAACCAACATGGAGATTCCCATTTCCCTTGGTTATCTCCTTCCTTTTAAGAGAAGGAGAAAAAAAAAGGGGGGGGGGAACCTACTAGTGTCGGAGGTACCCAGAGTAGCTAAAACCTCCTCAAGGAACTCTTGATCGGATAAAGGTAGTTACCTCATCTGAGGCTGCGAATTCCTTGTCCGGTGTTACCGAAATATCTTCCTCCTTAGTTACAGGGAAGAAACATTCAAAATAACCACAACTGTGTCAATCGCACTATTCTAAGTGAATAAAACCTCATGCACATTTTAATCCAACATTGTATTAAAAACAGGGCAACTCTATGTGGGATATAATTTTTTTGGAACACCTAGGAGAAATGTGTTGTATATTTGACCACTGTCACTAGGCTCTTAAGCAGTATGCGCCTAGAAGAAGTAGGTTTAGTACAAGTCTATCCTTATCTTAAAGGCTTCTCAATAAATGAGAAATAGAAGTGGATTGGTAGAACCACCTTGAAATCCAAGCCTAAAACAAGAGACCTCTAGCAGGGTCTCTTGGACCACCTTGAATCATAATAAACAGCTGGATTCCTTAACAAGATTATCACATAAAAAAGTGTTACTGTCTCATTAAATTTTAAAATTAACCTTTTTTATTTCTGTTGTGCAGAGGTAAGCTTAAATTAGCATGCAAACATGGCAGAATAATTAAATATAAAAGTGATATTTTGTGCAGCAAGTCCTCATGGTATTTGTGAGGAACCGCAGGACACTGCATGAGAGTTAGAAAATTTAATGTACACCTTAATCTGACTCACATCTGCACATCTGGCAGAATAATTGAATAAAGACTTATCAATAAAAAGTAACATAGGAAAACGTTACTGTCTCTTTAAATTTTAAAGAGTAATTTCTTTATTTTGCTGAGGACAGAAATGATTGATTAAATAAGAGGAATTTCGGAACTGCTAAAAATTTACACCTCAAGTTAACCCAGCTGAGGTATCAGGCAGCCTCTCAACACAAACCCTGCATTTCCAATAGCGCTGACTTAAGCGCAAGATATGAGACACACATTTCTCCATTTCTTCCGATAACCGGAAGTGCTAGGAAGGAAGAGCCCCTGCAATGCGCACATTCTCAACTTAATTCCTCCTCTCCTTGCGATCGTCAGGCGTGTAAGAGGAAGGAAAGTAAAAACTTTGGCGCCATTTACAAGCTCCGCCCCTCGTGGGCGTAACACAAGCCATCTCCCGGTCGCCATTGATTAAGTAAAGACACTGGAGGAAAAGGATACATTTTTCCAAACTGCAAATAAAAACTGCTTAGTCTGTTAAACTCACACTGTGACCAACAGATTACCACATAAATATACGATCTCCAGGTGGCCAGTGCAATAACGCTATCTTTAAGCCAAATAAACAGCTGGATATCTAATTGTAGTTACCGGGAGCCAGAGAACTGACTGAACAGCTGCCATTTAAAACGCTGCTCAGTCCGATAGCACTACCCGACAGAGAAACCCATTAGAGCACACACTGTCTGTAAAAAACTCAATATAATCTCACTGTCGGCTCTATATTAGATGAGACCGCAGGAGATTAAACACATGCCACCCAGTGCCTGAGTTCTAGCTGCCATAACGTCTCCTGATAGACTAGGAGAGTGAGTCCAAGATCAATGAGGTCTAAATCAATAAAGTGCCCAAACTTTTTCTGGTTCCTCTATCCCCAGAAATAAAGTTAGCACTTACCTCATCTTCTGCCTGACAGCAAGGCAGTTTCCAGGTTTAGGAGGTCCTCTCCCTCTCATGGCCCTGTAAATAAGCAAAAATCCTGAATCAAAATCCCTCAGGTTTTCTTGGTAAGGGCAGCATCAGAATATGGGAGGCTCAGTGAGAATTATGTTCCACCAGTTCCCATTGCTCTAAAGCCACCAAAGCTCTACTGAAGAGACTGACAGACTACGGCTACACCCTAGAACAAAGCAGCACAATCTTGTACTATTTTAAAAATAATAAACTCTTAATTGAAGAATCTAATCTAACACCTCACTTTGCCACTTCCTATCACTAACGTAGGCAAAGAGAATGACTGGGGTGGGAGAAAATGGAGGAGCTATTTAACAGCTCTGCTGTGGTGCTCTTTGCCTCCTCCTGCTGACCAGGAGGTGAATATCCATTAGTAATTATGATGATCCGTGGACTCATCGGGTTTTAAAAAAGAAAATCACACAGGAGGATTAATTCCCAAGTGAGCCCCTTTTATATGGAGGTGCACAAAGTGATCACAGGATAGATCATACATACATACCAGGTATAGGTTTAACACAAAATGTAAAGTTGTTAAACACTAGTAGTCAAATACCTAAAAAACACTCCTACTATGCTTGATAGCAGAAAAAATAGGGCACACTATAGGAAGAGTTAACCGTAGATCCAATAGGAGGAGGAAAAGACAAGTCCATGCAACATCCTTGAGAAAAACATATTTTATGCTTACCAGATAAATTCCTTTCCTTACAGATAGGGAGAGTCCATGGCTTTATTCCTTACTGTTGGGAAATACAACACATGGCCACCAGGAGGAGGCAAAGACACCCCAGTCAAAGGCTTAAATATCCCTCCCACTTCCCTTATCCCCTAGTCATTCTGCCAAGGGAACAAGGAAAAGTAGGAGAAACATCAGGGTATAAATGTGCCAGAAGAAATATAAAAAAAGGGAGCCACCCATAAAGACAAAAAAAAGCCAGCAAAACTTTCTCCCAAAAGTTGCTTCAGCTGAAGCAAACACATCAAACTTGTAAAATTTAGAAAAAAAGTGTGTAAGGAGGACCAGGTAGCCACCGTACAAATCTGATCCATTAAGGCTTCGTTCTTAAAATCGCAAGAGGAAGCCACTACTCTAGTGGAATGAGCCGTTATCCTCTCAAGAGGCTGTCGTCCCACTGTCTCATAAGCTAAGCGGATGACACTCCTCAACCAAAGAGGAAGATTGTCTGAATTCCTTAGAAGCCTGAAGATAGAACTTCAAGGCACGAACCACATCTAGAGATTGTGAAGCAAACATTCTTTTGCTGAAGAAGGTTTAGGACACAAGGAAGGAACAAAAATTTCTGGATTAATGTTATGATTCAACACCACCTTAGGGAGGAACCATAGTTTAGTGCATAAAACTGCCTTAGCAAGAAAAAACAGATGATGGGGGGGTCACATTGCAAAGCAGAAATCTCAGAAACTCTGCACGCATAGGCAATAGCCAACAAACAAAGAACCTTCCAACATAACAATTTAATGTCAACAGTAGGCAAAGGCTCAAACAGAGCCTGCTGCAAAACACTAAGAACAAGATTGAGGCTCCAAGGCGGAGTCCCAGATCTAAATACAGGTCTGATCCTAGCCAAAACCTTAAAGGACTGAACATCCGGAAGCTCAGCCAATCTTTTGTGCAGAAACACAGACAGGGCTGATATCTGTCCCTTCAGGGAACTAGCAGATAAACCCTTCTCCAGTCCGTCTTGGAGAAAGGATAACATTCTGGCAACCTTAACCTAATGCCAAGTAAGTCCTCCACACTTTATGGTAGATATAACTGGCTTACGAGCTTAAACCAGAGCATCGATAACCCTCTAATAAAACCCTCTCTTGGCTAAGACTAAGAGTAAAATTGCCATGCAGTAAGCCTCTGAGTATCTAGATTTTGATGAATGAAGGGACCCTGTATTAGCAGATCTCTGCAACAAGGTAACCTCCACTAAGGAGATGAGGACATCCCCACCAGATCCGCAAACCATATCCTTCGGACAAGACTGAGCGATCAGAATTACTGATGCTTGCTCCTGCTTGATGCAAGCCACCACACGAGGGAGAAGCGGTAATGGAGGAAAAAAGGGTATGAGTCTTAGCCTCCATTGTCCTTTGTACTGATAGGGCATCTATCAATTCCGCCTGATCCCTCGACCCGTACCTGGGTATTGAGGCAGGATGCCATGAGATCTATCTCCGGCATCCCCAACTCGCTGTATATCTCTGCAAACACCTCGGGTGGAGAGACCATTCCCCCGTGTGAAAGTATTGCCTGCTGAGGAAGTCCACTTCCCAGTTGTCCACACCGAAATGTGGATCGATGACGCACTCCACCCACTCTAGTATCTAAAATACTTCTCTCATCGCCAAGGAACTTCTCGTTCCCCCTTGATGGTTGATATTGGCAACTAAGGTTATAATGTCTGATTGGAATCTGATAAACTGGGACAAACCCAGAGGGGGCAAAAGTCTTCAAGGCATTGAAGATTGCCCAGAGTTCCAAAATATTGATCTGAAGGGAAAACTCCTCCTGAGTCCACAGACCTTGTGCCTTCTTGGCACCCCAAACGGTTCACCAGCCGGAAAGGCTTGCATCCGTAGTCACAATCTCCCAAGACTGTCTTAAGAAGCACGTGCCTTGGGACAGATGATCTGGACAGAGCCACCAGGAGAATGAGTCTTTCGATGGGTTGTCCATCACTTTCTGTGGAGACAGATCTGAATGGTCGCCATTCCATTGTCTCAGCATGCATAGTTGTATGGGTCGGAGATGAAATCTGGCAAAAGGAATGATGTCCATCCAGGACACCATGAGTCCGATCACCTCCATGCACAGCCACTGAGGGTCTCGAGGAGGCCTGGATGGCAAGACATGCAGAAGTTAGCTTGCAACGTTTCTGATGTGTGTGGAACATTCTCATGGATATGGAGTCTATTATTGTCCCCAAGAAATTCACCCTTGTATTTGGAAGATAAACTTAGAGTTCTCTTACTCCATTCTATATGATCAAAGAAGATTGAAAAGGAACTCCGAATTTTCTTCTGCTAGACGAAAAGATGATGCCTGCACCAAGATATCGTCCAGGTAAGGCGCTACTGCAATACTATGTGTTCTGGCAACATCTAGAAGAGCTCCCAGAACCTTCGAAAACATCCTTGGAGCAGTAGATAGACCAAACAGAAGAGCTATGAACTGGGAGTGCTGTTCCAGAAAAGCAAACCTCAGGAACTGAAAATGTTCCCTGTGTATCGGGACGTGAATATATGCATCCTTCAGGTATATGGTGGTTATAAACTGTCCTTCCTGAACCAGAAGGATTGACCGAATTGTCTCCATTTTGAAAGAGGGAACACTCAGAAACTTGTTTAGGCACTTTAGGTCTAGAATTGGACAAAAAGTTCCCTCCTTTGGAACCACGAGAAGGTTTGAATAAAACCCCAAACCTAATTCTGCTGTAGGTACAGGGAAAATTACTCCTAGAGAGGAGAGATCTGTATGCAACCTAAGAAGGCAGCCCTCTTTTCTGGTCTTGTAAACAGACTGGAGAGTATGAATCTGCCCCTGGGCGGATGGGACTTGAATCCTATCCTGTATCCTTGAGATACAATCTCCAGGACCCAAGGATCCTGTACATCCTGGAACCAAGCGTCTGGAAAAAAAAGAGATAGTTTGCCCCTACTCGATCCGATCCCGGATAGGGTGCCGCCCCTTCATGCTGATTTGTTCTCTGTGGGCTTCTTAGTCTGTTTTGACTTATTCCAGGACTGAGTTGGCTTCCAAGTAATCTTGGGCTGCTCGAACTTGGATGAAGATTGCCGGCGTCGCGATTTGTCAGAACCAAAAGGAATGAAAAAAAATTAGACAATTGCCTTCCCTTACGCAGAGTTCTCTTGTCCTGCCTTAGAAAGGCACCCTTCCCTCCGGCAACCATAGAATTAATGGAGTCCAGCCCTGGACTGAATAAAAATCTTTCCCTTGAACGGAAGGGAAAGTAGTCTGGATTTAGAAGTCACAGATGAAGGGGTTAGCAATTCTCAGAGCCTTAATTCTCTTCTGAATATCCTCAAGGGGAGCCTCCACCTCAATGAGCTCCGACAGAGTGTCGCACCAGTAGGTATCTACTCCAGCAGCCGCGGCTACAGCTGTCGCCGGTTGAACCATTTTCCTCAGAAAGGTTTCCATTTTCTTATCTATCGGCTCTCTGAACGAGGAACTATCCTCCAGGGGTGTAGTAGTACACTTAGCCAGCGTAGAAATAGCACCATTCACCTTAGGGATGGAGCCCCATAAGTCTATTTGAGAGTCAGGGACCAGGAATAATTTTTTTTAAATTGTAGACAAGGGGGAAAAAGAAGTTCCTATTCTTTCCCATTCTTTACTAATAATGTTCGCGATCGTAACTGGCACAGGAAAAGACCATGTTTTAGGGATCTTAGGTTCTTCAGGGAGAGTATCCTCTGGAACCTCTAGTGTAGACACAACCTCCTTTAATAAAAAACGCAGATGCTCAATTTTAAATCTAAAAAGGAGGGTTCCTCCGTTGGAGGTTTAGAAACCATACACTCAGAAAGTTCACCCCCTGAAGCTACAGAGGTTAACTCATCCTCTGAT